>NW_026783397.1:600000-805371 GCF_949774975.1 Lagenorhynchus albirostris | reverse complement strand
GCCATCCTAAAAAATTGTAAAAACCAGAAATGCAGGACAGGCCATGGAGAACAGGGAGCCTTTATACGCTGATGGGCAGTGTGTGAACTGCCGAGAGCCACTCTGGAGAAGTGTATGGTGGTTCCTAAATCATCTAAAAACAGAGCTACAGAGCATAGGACACTTCCAATCATGGGAGTATATCTAGGGAAGTCTAAAAATCAACAAGACACAAGCACACCACAGTTTAGGGCTACTCTGTTTACAAGAACCTCAACTTCAGTACACCTTAAATATCCCAGGAAAGAGAACAATGGATAAAGAAGATGTGGTACTTATGTACAATGGAATATCTCTTCACCATGAAATCAATGTAATAAGGCTAGTAGAAGGATAAAGAGTGGATTTAGGTCCGATAATACTACTTGAAATAAGTCAAACAGAAAAAGAAACATATCATAAGATATCACTTATAGAGGGAGGGTAAATATGGCTGCACAAGAAATGAATTACAGAACAGAACAGTGTCTCACATTTAGAAAACACACTTATGTCAGCTTAAGGGGAAAGGAGAGGTGGGGTGATGCATAAAACCAGAGTTTGAAATTAGCACAGATACCGTTCAAGAAACCAAATAGGTATTAGACAAGATCTACACCTTGCTCAATGAACTGGCCTCAACACACCCTATACACCGCAGAGAAATATATCTGAGTAATAAGAATCTTAAAACCCATGTATTGATATATCTCCATAAGGGAATCAAGTGTGTGCAGAGCGGCACAAACACAGCAGTGAAAATGAGCTAAACCCCATTATAGAAATAAATTTTAAAAACAAAACGCAGAAACAATGAAAGAGAGAAAAATTCTTACAAAATTCGCTCAGGGGCTGTGATGCAACCTGGATTGACCACATATAAACCCACAGCTGGATAAGACATAAGGCTGGACACTTGGGGCTGAGAGGATTGGTGAGCTTCAGTGAGCAACTGCCGAAAGTTTAATGCAATACTTCATGCTACTCATTCCAAGGGTCCCAACACTCCAGGTTGAAGGGAATCTTCCTACAGCTAAACCATGCTTGGGAAACCCAGCGACTGGTATACCATATGATCGGGAAAGGTTTCTAAAACACACCACATTTTTCCTCTCCTGGGGCTCCGGATCGACATTCCAGCCGCTTTACTAACAACATCCCCACATGGAGAGTCAATGCCTTTAAGTTCTGGTATCGCACAGTCTTCAGTTAGTGCGGAGGATGAATGGGAATAGGGGGAACCAGTGAGAAACTAGCTGTAGCGGTTTCAATGGGCACATGTCACTCTAATTTCACATCAGTAAGAAGAATGAAGCAAAGGCACAGCAAGGTGTCCCAGAAGAAGAATAGGGCTTCAAGGAATCCTGTGGTTATGGGGCAAGATCACAAAACTAAGAGCTGAAAAATGGAGCTAAGGGCCACTGCAATTCAAAAACCTGACTTGCCCAAAAAGGGCGTATGTGTTTTTTCCTGAATATATTCAGGAAAAAACGCATACGCCCTTTTTGGCCAACCAAGCAAGCTTGCAAAGGAAATCTGCACTACAATGAAGTCTGAATTCCCCCTGGTCAAAAGGGCCATCTGAAAAAAGTGTAAAATCCATAAAGGCATGACAGGCCATGGAGAACTGGGAGCCATCTTATGCTGATGGGCAGGATGTAAATTGCCAACAGCCACTCTGGAGAAGTGTTTGGTGTTTCCTGAAACATCTAAAAAACAAAGCAACAGAGCCTAGGGCACTTCCACTTATGGTACTATAGTTTAGGGCAATTAAAATCAAAAAGACACAGCCACCCCAAAGTTTGGGATGGCTCTGTTTACAAGAACCTCATATACGGTACAAGTTCAATATCGCAGAAAGTGAAAAATGGATAAAGAAGTTGTGGTACTTACGTACGATGCAATATCACTCAGCAATGAAATCTATGTCATCAGGCCCGTAGCAGCATAATGAGTGGACTAAGTACGATGAATCTAACTGAAATAAGTCACACAGAAAAAGAAACATCATAAGGTATCACTAATACACGGAATGTAAACTTGGCTACACAGGAACTGAATTCCAAAACAGAACAGGGTCTCAAATTTAGAAAACCAACTTATGCTTGCTTAAGGGGAAAGGTGAGTTGGGGTGCTGCATAAAACCAGAGATTGAAATGAGCACAGATAAAGTTCCTTAAGCCAAATATGGAATAGACAAGAGCTACTCCTTGCTCAACGAAATGGACTCAACACGCCATATTCAACGCCTAGGAATATACCTGACTAGTAAGAATCATAAAACCTATGGATTTATATATCTCTGTAAGAGAATCAAGAGTGTGTACAGCTGCATTAAAGCAGTGAAAATCAGGTAAATACCATAATAAAAATAAATTTCTTAAACAAAACACAATGACAGTGAAATAGAGAGAAATACTTAAGTAATCATTCAAGGCTTCTGATGCAACCTGCATTTACCACATCTACACCCAGAGCTGGGTGACACATAAGGCTGGACACTTGGGGCTCATAAGATTGGTGAGGTTCGGTGAGCAAATGAAGACCTTTGAAGTCATATTGCATGGTACCCATTCCATGGGTCTCAACTCTCCAGGATTAAGGGATACTTCCTTCAGCTAAAACATGCATGTGGAACCCAGAGAATGATCAACCGTGTGATTGGGAGACGTGTTCCAATATGTGTCAGTTTTCGTCCCCTGGTACTCGGGTGCAACATGCCAGACGCTTTACTAACACTCTCCCGACTTGGAGAGTCAGTGCCTTTAACCTCCTGTTTGGCCCAGTTTGCAATTTCTGCGGAAGATGAACAGGAATAGGGAGAACCAATGACAGACTAGATGGAGGTGTCTGGACGGGCAAATTTAACTCTCATTTCCCACCAGGAAGAGGAATTAACAAAAGGCTCAGCGTGCCGTGCCGGAACCAGATTAGGGCCTGAAGCCATCCTGCGGTGTTGCGGCCAGCTCACGAGAAAGCGAGTTGAAGAAAGGAGCTCAGGGGCACTGTAATTCACAAACTTGTAGAGTTATAAATGACAGCTATCGTCCAAAAATATACTGAAGTAAGGCTGCCAAGAGGACTTGAAAGCGGGGCAGAATTGCAGGAAACCGATTTCAGGAGGTAGACTGGAATTGCATTGAAAGCATAGGAAAAGAGGCAGAACGTCCACAATGATGCACTTGGCCAAAAAGGGCGTATGCGTTTTTTCCTGAATATATTCAGGAAAAAACGCATACGCCCTTTTTGGCCAACCAAGCAAGCTTGCAAAGGAAATCTGCACTACAATGAAGTCTCACTTCCCCCCGGTCAAAAGGGCCATCTGAAAAAAGTGTAAAATCCAGAAAGGCAGGACAGGCCATGGAGAACTGGGAGCCTTGTTATGCTGATGGGCGGGATGTAAATTGCCAACAGCCACTCGGGAGAAGTGTATGGTGTTTCCTGAAACATCTAAAAAACAAAGCAACAGAGCCTAGGACACTTCCACTTATGGTCCTATAGCTTAGGGAAATTAAAATCAAAAAGACACAGCCACCCCAAAGGTTGGGACGGCTCTGTTTACAAGAACCTGGTTTACGGTACAAGTTCAATATCGCAGAAAGTGAAAAATGGATAAAGAAGTTGTGGTACTTACGTACAATGCAATATCACTCAGCAATGAAATCTATGTCATCAGGCCCGTAGCAGCATAATGAGTGGATTCAGGTACGATGATTCTAACTGAAATAAGTCACACAGAAAAAGAAACATCATAAGATATCACTAATACACGGAATGTAAACTTGGCTACACAGGAACTGAATTACAAAACAGAACAGGGTCTCAAATTTAGAAACCCAACTTATGCTTGCTTAAGGGGAAAGGTGAGTTGGGGTGCTGCATAAAACCAGAGATTGAAATGAGCACAGATAAAGTTCCTTAAGCCAAATATGGAATAGACAAGAGCTACTCCTTGCTCAACGAAATGGACTCAACACCCCATATTAAATGCCTAAGAGTGTACCTGACTAGGAAGTATCTTAAAACCTATGGATTGCTATGTCTCTGAAAGAGAATCAAGTGTGTGTACAGGGGCATAAACGCAGCAGTGATAGGATTGGAGAGGTTCGGTGAGCAAATGAAGACCCTTTGAAGTCATATTGCATGGTACCCATTCCACGGGTCTCAACTCTCCAGGTTTAAGGTATTCTTCCTTCAGCTAAAACATGCATGTGGAACCCAGAGTATGATCAACCGTGTGATCGGGAGACGTGTTCCAATATGTGTCAGTTTTCGTCCCCTGGTACTCGGGTGCAACATTCCAGACGCTTTACTAACACTCTCCCGACTTGGAGAGTCAGTGCCTTTAACCTCCTGTTTGGCCCAGTTTGCAATTTCTGCGGAAGATGAACAGGAATAGGGAGAACCAATGACAGACTAGCTGGAGGTGTCTGGACGGGCAAATTTAACTCTCATTTCCCACCAGGAAGAGGAATTAACCAAAGGCTCAGCGTGCCGTGCCGGAACCAGATTAGGGCCTGAAGCCATCCTGCGGTGTTGCGGCCAGCTCACGAGAAAGCGAGTTGAAGAAAGGAGCTCAGGGGCACTGTAATTCACAAACCTGCAGAGTTATAAATGACAGCTATCGTCCAAAAATATACTGAAGTAAGGCTGCCAAGAGGACTTGAAAGCGGGGCAGAATTGCAGGAAACCGATTTCAGGAGGTAGACTGGAATTGCATTTAAAGCATAGGAAAAGAGGCAGAACGTCCACAATGATGCACTTGGCCAAAAAGGGCGTATGCGTTTTTTCCTGAATATATTCAGGAAAAAACGCATACGCCCTTTTTGGCCAACCAAGCAAGCTTGCAAAGGAAATCTGCACTACAATGAAGTCTCACTTCCCCCCGGTCAAAAGGGCCATCTGAAAAAAGTGTAAAATCCAGAAAGGCAGGACAGGCCATGGAGAACTGGGAGCCTTGTTATGCTGATGGGCGGGATGTAAATTGCCAACAGCCACTCGGGAGAAGTGTATGGTGTTTCCTGAAACATCTAAAAAACAAAGCAACAGAGCCTAGGGCACTTCCACTTATGGTCCTATAGCTTAGGGAAATTAAAATCAAAAGACACAGCCACCCCAAAGGTTGGGACGGCTCTGTTTACAAGAACCTGGTTTACGGTACAAGTTCAATATCGCAGAAAGTGAAAAATGGATAAAGAAGTTGTGGTACTTACGTACAATGCAATATCACTCAGCAATGAAATCTATGTCATCAGGCCCGTAGCAGCATAATGAGTGGATTCAGGTACGATGATTCTAACTGAAATAAGTCACACAGGAAAAGAAACATCATAAGATATCACTAATACACGGAATGTAACCTTGGCTACACAGGAACTGAATTACAAAACAGAACAGGGTCTCAAATTTAGAAACCCAACTTATGCTTGCTTAAGGGGAAAGGTGAGTTGGGGTGCTGCATAAAACCAGAGATTGAAATGAGCACAGATAAAGTTCCTTAAGCCAAATATGGAATAGACAAGAGCTACTCCTTGCTCAACGAAATGGACTCAACACCCCATATTAAATGCCTAAGAGTGTACCTGACTAGGAAGTATCTTAAAACCTATGGATTGCTATGTCTCTGAAAGAGAATCAAGCGTGTGTACACGGGCATAAACGCAGCAGTGATAGGATTGGAGAGGTTCGGTGAGCAAATGAAGACCCTTTGAAGTCATATTGCATGGTACCCATTCCACGGGTCTCAACTCTCCAGGTTTAAGGTATTCTTCCTTCAGCTAAAACATGCATGTGGAACCCAGAGTATGATCAACCGTGTGATCGGGAGACGTGTTCCAATATGTGTCAGTTTTCGTCCCCTGGTACTCGGGTGCAACATTCCAGACGCTTTACTAACACTCTCCCGACTTGGAGAGTCAGTGCCTTTAACCTCCTGTTTGGCCCAGTTTGCAATTTCTGTGGAAGATGAACAGGAATAGGGAGAACCAATGACAGACTAGCTGGAGGTGTCTGGACGGGCAAATTTAACTCTCATTTCCCACCAGGAAGAGGAATTAACCAAAGGCTCAGCGTGCCGTGCCGGAACCAGATTAGGGCCTGAAGCCATCCTGCGGTGTTGCGGCCAGCCCACGAGAAAGCGAGTTGAAGAAAGGAGCTCAGGGGCACTGTAATTCACAAACCTGCAGAGTTATAAATGACAGCTATCGTCCAAAAATATACTGAAGTAAGGCTGCCAAGAGGACTTGAAAGCGGGGCAGAATTGCAGGAAACCGATTTCAGGAGGTAGACTGGAATTGCATTTAAAGCATAGGAAAAGAGGCAGAACGTCCACAATGATGCACTTGGCCAAAAAGGGCGTATGCGTTTTTTCCTGAATATATTCAGGAAAAAACGCATACGCCCTTTTTGGCCAACCAAGCAAGCTTGCAAAGGAAATCTGCACTACAATGAAGTCTCACTTCCCCCCGGTCAAAAGGGCCATCTGAAAAAAGTGTAAAATCCAGAAAGGCAGGACAGGCCATGGAGAACTGGGAGCCTTGTTATGCTGATGGGCGGGATGTAAATTGCCAACAGCCACTCGGGAGAAGTGTATGGTGTTTCCTGAAACATCTAAAAAACAAAGCAACAGAGCCTAGGACACTTCCACTTATGGTCCTATAGCTTAGGGAAATTAAAATCAAAAAGACACAGCCACCCCAAAGGTTGGGACGGCTCTGTTTACAAGAACCTGGTTTACGGTACAAGTTCAATATCGCAGAAAGTGAAAAATGGATAAAGAAGTTGTGGTACTTACGTACAATGCAATATCACTCAGCAATGAAATCTATGTCATCAGGCCCGTAGCAGCATAATGAGTGGATTCAGGTACGATGATTCTAACTGAAATAAGTCACACAGGAAAAGAAACATCATAAGATATCACTAATACACGGAATGTAACCTTGGCTACACAGGAACTGAATTACAAAACAGAACAGGGTCTCAAATTTAGAAACCCAACTTATGCTTGCTTAAGGGGAAAGGTGAGTTGGGGTGCTGCATAAAACCAGAGATTGAAATGAGCACAGATAAAGTTCCTTAAGCCAAATATGGAATAGACAAGAGCTACTCCTTGCTCAACGAAATGGACTCAACACCCCATATTAAATGCCTAAGAGTGTACCTGACTAGGAAGTATCTTAAAACTTATGGATTGCTATGTCTCTGAAAGAGAATCAAGCGTGTGTACACGGGCATAAACGCAGCAGTGATAGGATTGGAGAGGTTCGGTGAGCAAATGAAGACCCTTTGAAGTCATATTGCATGGTACCCATTCCACGGGTCTCAACTCTCCAGGTTTAAGGTATTCTTCCTTCAGCTAAAACATGCATGTGGAACCCAGAGTATGATCAACCGTGTGATCGGGAGACGTGTTCCAATATGTGTCAGTTTTCGTCCCCTGGTACTCGGGTGCAACATTCCAGACGCTTTACTAACACTCTCCCGACTTGGAGAGTCAGTGCCTTTAACCTCCTGTTTGGCCCAGTTTGCAATTTCTGTGGAAGATGAACAGGAATAGGGAGAACCAATGACAGACTAGCTGGAGGTGTCTGGACGGGCAAATTTAACTCTCATTTCCCACCAGGAAGAGGAATTAACCAAAGGCTCAGCGTGCCGTGCCGGAACCAGATTAGGGCCTGAAGCCATCCTGCGGTGTTGCGGCCAGCCCACGAGAAAGCGAGTTGAAGAAAGGAGCTCAGGGGCACTGTAATTCACAAACCTGCAGAGTTATAAATGACAGCTATCGTCCAAAAATATACTGAAGTAAGGCTGCCAAGAGGACTTGAAAGCGGGGCAGAATTGCAGGAAACCGATTTCAGGAGGTAGACTGGAATTGCATTTAAAGCATAGGAAAAGAGGCAGAACGTCCACAATGATGCACTTGGCCAAAAAGGGCGTATGCGTTTTTTCCTGAATATATTCAGGAAAAAACGCATACGCCCTTTTTGGCCAACCAAGCAAGCTTGCAAAGGAAATCTGCACTACAATGAAGTCTCACTTCCCCCCGGTCAAAAGGGCCATCTGAAAAAAGTGTAAAATCCAGAAAGGCAGGACAGGCCATGGAGAACTGGGAGCCTTGTTATGCTGATGGGCGGGATGTAAATTGCCAACAGCCACTCGGGAGAAGTGTATGGTGTTTCCTGAAACATCTAAAAAACAAAGCAACAGAGCCTAGGGCACTTCCACTTATGGTCCTATAGCTTAGGGAAATTAAAATCAAAAAGACACAGCCACCCCAAAAGTTGGCACGGCTCTGTTTACAAGAACCTGGTTTACGGTACAAGTTCAATATCGCAGAAAGTGAAAAATGGATAAAGAAGTTGTGGTACTTACGTACAATGCAGTATCACTCAGCAATGAAATCTATGTCATCAGGCCCGTAGCAGCATAATGAGTGGATTCAGGTACGATGATTCTAACTGAAATAAGTCACACAGGAAAAGAAACATCATAAGATATCACTAATACACGGAATGTAACCTTGGCTACACAGGAACTGAATTACAAAACAGAACAGGGTCTCAAATTTAGAAACCCAACTTATGCTTGCTTAAGGGGAAAGGTGAGTTGGGGTGCTGCATAAAACCAGAGATTGAAATGAGCACAGATAAAGTTCCTTAAGCCAAATATGGAATAGACAAGAGCTACTCCTTGCTCAACGAAATGGACTCAACACCCCATATTAAATGCCTAAGAGTGTACCTGACTAGGAAGTATCTTAAAACCTATGGATTGCTATGTCTCTGAAAGAGAATCAAGTGTGTGTACAGGGGCATAAACGCAGCAGTGATAGGATTGGAGAGGTTCGGTGAGCAAATGAAGACCCTTTGAAGTCATATTGCATGGTACCCATTCCACGGGTCTCAACTCTCCAGGTTTAAGGTATTCTTCCTTCAGCTAAAACATGCATGTGGAACCCAGAGTATGATCAACCGTGTGATCGGGAGACGTGTTCCAATATGTGTCAGTTTTCGTCCCCTGGTACTCGGGTGCAACATTCCAGACGCTTTACTAACACTCTCCCGACTTGGAGAGTCAGTGCCTTTAACCTCCTGTTTGGCCCAGTTTGCAATTTCTGCGGAAGATGAACAGGAATAGGGAGAACCAATGACAGACTAGCTGGAGGTGTCTGGACGGGGAAATTTAACTCTCATTTCCCACCAGGAAGAGGAATTAACCAAAGGCTCAGCGTGCCGTGCCGGAACTAGATTAGGGCCTGAAGCCATCCTGCGGTGTTGCGGCCAGCTCACGAGAAAGCGAGTTGAAGAAAGGAGCTCAGGGGCACTGTAATTCACAAACCTGCAGAGTTATAAATGACAGCTATCGTCCAAAAATATACTGAAGTAAGGCTGCCAAGAGGACTTGAAAGCGGGGCAGAATTGCAGGAAACCGATTTCAGGAGGTAGACTGGAATTGCATTTAAAGCATAGGAAAAGAGGCAGAACGTCCACAATGATGCACTTGGCCAAAAAGGGCGTATGCGTTTTTTCCGGAATATATTCAGGAAAAAACGCATACGCCCTTTTTGGCCAACCAAGCAAGCTTGCAAAGGAAATCTGCACTACAATGAAGTCTCACTTCCCCCCGGTCAAAAGGGCCATCTGAAAAAAGTGTAAAATCCAGAAAGGCAGGACAGGCCATGGAGAACTGGGAGCCTTGTTATGCTGATGGGCGGGATGTAAATTGCCAACAGCCACTTGGGAGAAGTGTATGGTGTTTCCTGAAACATCTAAAAAACAAAGCAACAGAGCCTAGGGCACTTCCACTTATGGTCCTATTGCTTAGTTAATTTGAAATCTAAAAGACACAGCCACCCCAAAGGTTGGGACGGTTCTTTTTACTGGAATCTCTTCTACGGCACAAGTTAAATATCCCAGAGAGCAAATAATGGATAAAGAAGTTGCGGTACTTATGTACAACAGAATACCACTCAGCAATGAAATCTATGTCACCAGGCCCGTACCAGCATAATGATTGGATTGAGGCACGATGATTCTAAGTGAAATAAGTCACACAGAAAAAGAAACATCATAAGGTATCACTAATACACGGAATGTGAACTTGGCTACACATGAACTGAATTACAAAACAGAACAGGGTCTCAAGTTTAGAAAACTAACTTATGCTTGCTTAAGGGGGAAGGTGAGTTGGGGTGCTGCATTAAACCAGAGTTTGAAATTAGCACAGATACCGTTCCATAAGCCAAATATGGAATAGACAAGACCTACCCCTTGCTCAACGAAATGGATTCAACAATGAGGTATCACCTCACACCTGGTAGAATAGGCATCATAGAAAATCTACAAGCAAAAAATGCTGGAAAGGGTGTGGAGAAAAGGAACCCTCTTCCACTATTGTTGGGAATATAAATTGATACAGTCACTATGGAGAACAATATGGAATTTCTTAAGAAACTAACAATAGAATTACCATATGATACAGCAATCCCACTACTGGACATATACCCAGACAAAACCATAAATCAAGAAGAGACATTCACCGCAATGTTCATTGCATCACTATTTACAATATCGAGGTAATGGAAGCAACCTAAATGCCCACAGACAGACGAATGCATAAAGCTGTGGTACATATATAAAATGGAATATTACTAAGCCATGAAAAGGAATGAAATTGGGTCATTTGTAGAGACGTCGATGCATCTAGAGACTGTCATACAGAGTGAAGTAAGTCAGAAAGAGAAAAACAAATCTTGTATATTCATGCATATATGTGGAACCTAGAAAACCTGTACAGATTAACCATTTTGCAAGGCATAAATAGAGCAACAGATGTAGACAACAAACGTATGGACAACAAGGGGTAAAGCTGTTGGGGGGGGTGGTGGGAGGAGTTGAGAGACTGGGATTGGCATGTATACATTTATATGTATAAAATAGATAACCAATAAGAACCTGCTGTATAAAAATATAAAATAAAATTCAAAATTAAAAAGAAATAAAATTTAAAAAATAGAAAAAACAATTATTCCCTTCACATACATGTATTTATATGAATAAATTATTTCCATGCTTATATCTGTAAATACAAAAAAGAGGAATAAAATCTACCTTGAACCCAAAACGAAAAAGAGAAAAAAAACACAGAACCCACCAGTTCCACAGAGGAAAACCGTATCAGGGCACTTGCTCCAGTTGTAAACAATTCTGAAGTTGGTCAGTGGTGGGGAATCGTCTCCCATTCAGCCAGCAGCCCCCACGCAACAAGCGTCCTCATTGCAAAGCTGGGGCACCGTGCCGAGGCATCTGTGAGTAAACGTGAGCTGAGCCCCAGGCCAGTTGCTGCTGAACTATTCCCACCCATCCCAGGTAAAACACCTGAATATATACAAGGACTTGAAAGCCTAGAGGGAGGGCCATAGAGCCACACGAGTGACAGCATGCCGGCCGACTTGGTGCCTGCAGGCCAGCCAGGATGGTCCTGGCCCTGGGTGCTCTTCTGGAAGATTTCCATTTCCCTGCCTGAGATACCCGTCCTGTCCCTGCCCCCACTGCTTTTTTCCTTCCTCACCTCTGCCCAGGGAGAAATTCCAGCAGCAGGTATGGGTGACACATCTTCTTCTTTAGCAGGTGGCAGCCTGGCAACTGCTGCAGAAAGTCCAGCAGAGCCCCACTCACACTGGGCCACCCACAAAGCCGTGGCCTCTCACTCCCTCCCACCAGCCCAGCCCCGAGACTGCTGACAGGGCAGAGAAAATGGCGTCAGGCACGGCTGCAGGGGCTCTTGCTGCCTGGAGTGGTATTTATAGTGATCTCAACCCAGGCACACCTGGGGAGGGCTGGCCGGCACGGTAAGGCTGCCCAGGTCAGCCAATCATCACCCCTCAGGGGCTCACAGTTGCAGAAAATGGAACTTGCTGAACCGGCCAGGTCCAAGGAACAGGTGTGGGCTCCTGAGAGTCAGGATAGACAAGGGGCTGCAGCTTTGGCTTGTTTTCTAATCATTTTATCTGGCCCATGAGTGGGAGACAACTTCAAGAAAACCCTCTCCTAATGAGAGGAACCCAGGAGTCAGGGAGAGGAGGGGTGGGTGGTGGTTGGAGACAGAGGCCTGGTGCCCCGGGTGCAGTGGAAGTCTCTGGAAGACCAGGTGGAGGGAGGCCTCACGGAGTGATGCCCAGGGTCACAGACCTGTCGCAGCTGCTGTTTGTTAGTTCAAGTCCTGCTCTGAGGTGCTCTGTGTCAGCTCTGAGCGACAGGTGAGCTGGGGGTGCTCTGCAATGAGGGCTATGTGCACGGTTCCTGTGTGCCCAGCCCTGCCACGGTACCTGCAAGGGTAGCTCTGTATCCTGGGAGGGGCCTGACCACGAGAGCCCTGTGGGCTGGGGTGGGGGTGGGGTACCTGCCCAGGTGAGCTCCATATTCTGGGATTGGTCTGACCACGAGAGCCCCATGGGCTGCTGGGGACCTGGTAAAGGATGTCAGGACAGTCAGTGAAGCCACCGAGGATATACCTCCAGTTGCTCCTAATTCCTACACCCTGCTGGTCATTCTACCAACCACCAGGACATGGTATTCTGTATTAGTCTTCAATGATGCCTTCTTTTGTATTCCATTAGTCCCAGAGTCACAAGAAATTTTGGCTTGTGAGTGGCAGGACTCAACATACAACTAAAACAATACTTCCGGGCCGTCTGGCCCCAAGGGTGCAAAAATTCCCACACCATCTTTGGGGAAAGCTTAGCTAAAGACCTAAAAGTTCTACCTCTGGAAAAGGAAACCCTCCTTCAATATGCAGACGACATTCTGATCGCCAGCCCTACTAAGGAGGCCTCTGAACTACCAAGCCAATAAAGGATAGAAGTTGTCCAAGAAAAAGCTCAAATATCACAGACTGCCGTGACCTGCCTGGGCTTCATTCTCACAGAAGGTTGGAGAAGTCCATCCCAGGAAAGGGAAGAAACCATTTTCAGCCTTACCCCTTTCTAAAACTAGAAGACAGCTTAGGGGTTCCTGGGGAGGCCAGGGTTTGCTGCTTCTGGATCCCTAACTACAGTCTACTAGCTGGGCCTCTATATGAAACACTGAAAGGAAAAGATGATGATCCTTTTGAATAGAATCCAGAAGTGGCCTTTCAAGAATGGAAAGAGCAGTCAATTCAGACCCTTGCCCTGGAACTCCCTAATTTAGCTAAACCCTTTGACCTTTACATTCCCGGTGAAAGGTGAATCGCCATTGGAGAATTAGTGCAAAACCTGGGACCACTTGAAATGGAACAATGCAAGAATGCCATCCAGGTAGGATAAACTATGGTCACCAAGGGGCTTGGCCCACTGCCACATCTGGCCAAGATACTGGCGGTATCTAAAACCCTGGAAATCAGCAGCCCAAAAGGCCACCTCCCTCCTAAGGGAAAAGGACCCCACGTGGTGATCCTAACCACCAACCATGCCCTGAAGTTGCAGGGTTCGCTCCGTGGGCACACCGACCTCGAGTGAGGAGGCCCTCCAACTCCAACATCCAGAGAGATAACCGGGGGCAACAGGGCACCATGACGACTCGTGTGAACATCACTTGACCTGGACTTTCTCTCATAAAACAACAAGAGTGTGTCCCAAAAGAGTAGACTACTGCTTGCCGGACTTACTGCACCCAGAGGGGAGCTAATAATCTTGGCGGGGGAACCGTATATCACACTGTCACCATAGAAAAGCCTACAGACACCGTGATGATGGTGGCCAGTAAGACCGGCTGGACTCTTGTTTACTTCAAAAGGCTGTTGGCTCAGTGGCCATCATGGTCCTTGATCACCACTGACCCTGGACTGTCTGGGAGTTGAGCGGGCAGGGCTCTGACACCTGGTGCTGTTTGTACGTTAATTCAGGGGCCTAATTGAAGAAAGCGCAGACTACTGGTCAGAGCATCTAGGCTGGCAGAAACGGTCGGCCTAAGGTGGCCGAACAAATGTGGGGCGGGGTGAAACCGGCCCCCACAGCGTCTCTGCACATCTCTTTCCTGGACCCTTGAAGGTCATTAGAATCTATAACACTTCCAATGCTGGTGCTCAGGTGGACGAGCAGGGAGGCAGGGGGCCTGGGGACAATCAACGTCACCTGGAGGCTGCTGGGGAGAAGCTCTGACCCTCGCCCCAGGGTATGAGGGCTCCCAACTCAGCACTCAGCAGTTACAGAAGAAGGGTCTGCACCCTCAGCACTCCAAGAATGAGGAACGGGACAAAAGGCAGAGGGGGGGTTTGTCCCCAGCAAAGCCCATTAAAAATCCCTGGGAGATAAAAATAGAATCTGGGCAATAAAGTCAAGTCTAACCTTTTTTATCCTTTGTGCTTTGTCTAATTTCACGTGCTCCTAGGGTCCCGCATGCAGAGGTTCCACACCCGGCACTTCAGACCAGATTTCCTAGTGCAGAATGGCTGGGTCGACACCTCAGCTCCTGGGGCCCAGTGCAGACTCCGCGATATAGAGCCTGAGCTACAGCCAACCCGGCCCTCGAGAGCTCCGCCCCCTCCCTCCCACTGACTCTGACAGGATCTCTACACAGCAGCCCAGCCCACAGCCCACGGGGTAGTACATGCTCTCACCTCTCCATTCTCTGATCAAAATATAAAGTTTCCTTTGCTTGTGAACCAAACTCAGTCTCGATCTGTTGGCCCCAATGACACTGGGCAGGGGGACACTTGTTGGGGTCCACTCTGGAGGATCAGTAACAGAAATTGAGACTATTGTAACCTCAATGAACAGATGTGTGAGCCAAAGTGTAGTTAACATAGAACAGTGTATAAGGCTCGGGTAAAATAAGATGTTTCTAACACTTCCATTGGATATTTCCATCACTTTATTATAAGCAAGTTCAGTGAAAAGGTTTGTCTTATTTGTCAGCTCAATATTAGAGAAATGAAGTGATTTCTTTCCAAGGATGTACATCTAATAATCTTGGTTAAACCTTCAATCTTGTTTTAAATGCTTTTCCATTGAAAATGATACCTCTCTTTCAGCTCCCCCATTTCTGAGAAGTATAAAATCTTATAATTTATTATTACCAAAGGGGAAAGGTGGGAGGAGGGATAAATTAACAGTTTGGGATTAACACATACACACTGCTATGTATAAAATAGATCATCAACAAGGAACTACTGTATAGCACAGGGAACTACACTCAACATTTTGCAATAACCTATAAGGGGAAATAATCTGAAAAAGAATAGATATTTTTATTGACATCATCTATCAATGACAGTTAAAGTGTAACCTAAGGGAAGCTGGTGGTGAGTGCTTCTGACCCTGAAGACTTCAATCATCTAAAGTTTGGACTCTGCCTACTTCCCAAGGCCCTTAATGAACATATGTGTAGCCGTAGCTTAAAAAATTCCCCAGTTTGGGTTTCGGGGAGACACTGATTTTGAAAAAGCCCTGGTGTTCTCCTTACATGAATGGGACTCTTCCTACTGCTAAAACATGTCTGTCACACCCAGAGGATGGTATACCGTCTGATCGGGAAGAGTTTGGAAAAGGCATCTCATCTCCTCATCTCCTGGTGCTCGGGTTCACCCCTCCAGCGTCTTTACTAACAGTCTCCCCACTTGGAGATGTCAGCACTGTCAACATCCTGTTGCGTACAGTTTGGAATTTGTCCAGAGGATGAAGCGGAAGGATGAGGAACAATGAGAGACAAGTCCTACGTGTTCAGACAGGCACATGTCACTCTAATTTCCAATCAGGAAGACGAATTGACCAAAGGCTAGGGTTGCCCATGGAAACAGTATAGAGCTTGAGGAAATCCCGCTGCTTTGTGGCCAGTTCCCATAAACACAAGTTGAACAATAGAACTCAGGGGCAGTAAAATTCACAAAACTGCAGAGTTGAAAATATCCATCACTGAAAAATGTCTTGAGGAAAGTCAGAGAAAAGGACTTGTAAGCAAGGGAGAATGGCAGGAAAGGGATTTGAGGAGGTAGAAAGGACTCGCCATTAAGCACAAGAAAAGGAGCTGAACATTGCCAACATTGCAGTTGGCCAAAAAGGGTGTATGCGTTTTTTTGTGTATATATTCAAGAAAAGAGCGTACACCTTTTTAGCCAACCAAACAGGTGGGCACTGGAAGTCAATACTACAAAAGACATCACTTCGCATCAGTCAGAAGAGCCATCCTCATAAAGCGTAAACAACAGAAATGCAGGACAGGGCAAGGAGAAGAGGGAGCCCTGTGAGACTTATAGTGGAAATGTATATTGCCAACGGCCATTCTGGAGAAGTGTATTGTGTTTACTAAAGCATCTAAACAATGAGCTACAGAGCATAGGGCACTTGCACCCATGGGCGTATATCTTGGGAAAAACAAAAATCGAGAGGACACAGGCACCCCAATGTTTACCCCCTCTCTGTTTAAAAGATCCTCGACTAGGATATAACTTAAATGTCTCTGGAGGGAAAAAATGGATAGAGATGTGGTACTTAGGTAGAGTGGAATATTATTCAGCCTGGAAATCAATGAAATATGGCCAGCTGTAACAACTCCGGAGGAGTTACGTATGATCATTCTAAGTGACAGAATTCAAAAAGAAGAAGACACATATCATAAGATATCACTTAAAGGTGGAATCCAAAATGGCTACACATGAAATAAATTACAAAACAAAAACATAGTCAAATATGTAGAAAACATGCATAAGGCTGCTAAACGGGAAAGGTGGGGAGGGGTGAGGCATCATCCAGGAGGTTGAAATTAGCAAAGATACCATTCCAAATACCAAACTGATAATCAACAAGGCCTACACGGTAGCTAAAAGAACTGCACTCAGCACACTCAAGTCACCGGAAAAGAATATATACGACTGGTAAGAATCTGAAAAAGAATTTATTGATGTCTCTCTGTACGTGAATCAAGTGGATGTACAGCAGCAAGAAACAGAGCTTTGAAAATCAGCTGTAACCAATATAGTAATAAATTGAAAAAAATAAACGACAGAGAGACAGAGAAAACCTCTTACAACTTTTCCTCAGGGACGGTGATGCAACATGGATTGAACACATCTAGACCCACAGCAGGATGAGACATAAGGCTGGAAACTGTTTGCGCTAAGAGAAATGTGAGGTTGGGTGAGGAAATGCACACCCTTTAAAGTAATACTACCTGGTACCCATTCAATGGGTCCCAAATCTGCAGGTTCAAGGGATCTTCCTACAGCTAAAACATGCATGGAAAACCCAGAGGACTGTACACCATGTGATCGGGAGATGTGTCTAAAATGCACCTCATTTATCCTCTCCTGGTGCTCCTGTTCACCATTCCAGCCACGTTACTTAGAAGCTCCCCACTTGGAGAATCAGCACATTTAAACTTCTGTTTCACACATTTTGCAAATTGTGAGGAGGATGAACGGGAAGAGGGGGAACCAATGAGAGAAGAGTTGTAGGGGTTTGGACGGGCACATATCACTCTAATTTCCCATTAAGAATAAGAATTAAAAAAAGGCTCAGCCTGCCTCGCCGGAGCCAAAATAGGGCCTGAAGCAATCCTGCGGGTTTGAGGCCAGCTCACAAAAGAGCAACTTAAAACATGGAGCTCAGGGTCACTGCAATTCACAAACCTGCAGAGTTATAAATGAAAACTAACGTCCAAAAATATGTTGAGGTAAGGCAAAGAAGAGGATCTGAATGCAAGACAGAATTGCAAGAAACAGATTTCAAGAGATAGATTGGACTCGTCTTTAACGCACATGAAAAGCGGCAGAATTTCGACAATGATGCAGTTGGCCCAAAAGGGCGTATGCGATTTTTCCTGATTATATCCAGGAAAAAACGCATACGCACTTTATGGGCAACGAAGCAAGCAAGCAATGCAAATGTGCACAACAAAGAAGTCTCATTTCCCACCGGTCAAAAGGGCCATCCTAAAAAATTGTAAAAACCAGAAATGCAGGACAGGCCATGGAGAACAGGGAGCCTTTATACGCTGATGGGCAGTGTGTGAACTGCCGAGAGCCACTCTGGAGAAGTGTATGGTGGTTCCTAAATCATCTAAAAACAGAGCTACAGAGCATAGGACACTTCCAATCATGGGAGTATATCTAGGGAAGTCTAAAAATCAACAAGACACAAGCACACCACAGTTTAGGGCTACTCTGTTTACAAGAACCTCAACTTCAGTACACCTTAAATATCCCAGGAAAGAGAACAATGGATAAAGAAGATGTGGTACTTATGTACAATGGAATATCTCTTCACCATGAAATCAATGTAATAAGGCTAGTAGAAGGATAAAGAGTGGATTTAGGTCCGATAATACTACTTGAAATAAGTCAAACAGAAAAAGAAACATATCATAAGATATCACTTATAGAGGGAGGGTAAATATGGCTGCACAAGAAATGAATTACAGAACAGAACAGTGTCTCACATTTAGAAAACACACTTATGTCAGCTTAAGGGGAAAGGAGAGGTGGGGTGATGCATAAAACCAGAGTTTGAAATTAGCACAGATACCGTTCAAGAAACCAAATAGGTATTAGACAAGATCTACACCTTGCTCAATGAACTGGCCTCAACACACCCTATACACCGCAGAGAAATATATCTGAGTAATAAGAATCTTAAAACCCATGTATTGATATATCTCCATAAGGGAATCAAGTGTGTGCAGAGCGGCACAAACACAGCAGTGAAAATGAGCTAAACCCCATTATAGAAATAAATTTTAAAAACAAAACGCAGAAACAATGAAAGAGAGAAAAATTCTTACAAAATTCGCTCAGGGGCTGTGATGCAACCTGGATTGACCACATATAAACCCACAGCTGGATAAGACATAAGGCTGGACACTTGGGGCTGAGAGGATTGGTGAGCTTCGGTGAGCAACTGCCGAAAGTTTAATGCAATACTTCATGCTACTCATTCCAAGGGTCCCAACACTCCAGGTTGAAGGGAATCTTCCTACAGCTAAACCATGCTTGGGAAACCCAGCGACTGGTATACCATATGATCGGGAAAGGTTTCTAAAACACACCACATTTTTCCTCTCCTGGGGCTCCGGATCGACATTCCAGCCGCTTTACTAACAACATCCCCACATGGAGAGTCAATGCCTTTAAGTTCTGGTATCGCACAGTCTTCAGTTAGTGCGGAGGATGAATGGGAATAGGGGGAACCAGTGAGAAACTAGCTGTAGCGGTTTCAATGGGCACATGTCACTCTAATTTCACATCAGTAAGAAGAATGAAGCAAAGGCACAGCAAGGTGTCCCAGAAGAAGAATAGGGCTTCAAGGAATCCTGTGGTTATGGGGCAAGATCACAAAACTAAGAGCTGAAAAATGGAGCTAAGGGCCACTGCAATTCAAAAACCTGACTTGCCCAAAAAGGGCGTATGTGTTTTTTCCTGAATATATTCAGGAAAAAACGCATACGCCCTTTTTGGCCAACCAAGCAAGCTTGCAAAGGAAATCTGCACTACAATGAAGTCTGAATTCCCCCTGGTCAAAAGGGCCATCTGAAAAAAGTGTAAAATCCATAAAGGCATGACAGGCCATGGAGAACTGGGAGCCATCTTATGCTGATGGGCAGGATGTAAATTGCCAACAGCCACTCTGGAGAAGTGTTTGGTGTTTCCTGAAACATCTAAAAAACAAAGCAACAGAGCCTAGGGCACTTCCACTTATGGTACTATAGTTTAGGGCAATTAAAATCAAAAAGACACAGCCACCCCAAAGTTTGGGATGGCTCTGTTTACAAGAACCTCATATACGGTACAAGTTCAATATCGCAGAAAGTGAAAAATGGATAAAGAAGTTGTGGTACTTACGTACGATGCAATATCACTCAGCAATGAAATCTATGTCATCAGGCCCGTAGCAGCATAATGAGTGGACTAAGTACGATGAATCTAACTGAAATAAGTCACACAGAAAAAGAAACATCATAAGGTATCACTAATACACGGAATGTAAACTTGGCTACACAGGAACTGAATTCCAAAACAGAACAGGGTCTCAAATTTAGAAAACCAACTTATGCTTGCTTAAGGGGAAAGGTGAGTTGGGGTGCTGCATAAAACCAGAGATTGAAATGAGCACAGATAAAGTTCCTTAAGCCAAATATGGAATAGACAAGAGCTACTCCTTGCTCAACGAAATGGACTCAACACGCCATATTCAACGCCTAGGAATATACCTGACTAGTAAGAATCATAAAACCTATGGATTTATATATCTCTGTAAGAGAATCAAGAGTGTGTACAGCTGCATTAAAGCAGTGAAAATCAGGTAAATACCATAATAAAAATAAATTTCTTAAACAAAACACAATGACAGTGAAATAGAGAGAAATACTTAAGTAATCATTCAAGGCTTCTGATGCAACCTGCATTTACCACATCTACACCCAGAGCTGGGTGACACATAAGGCTGGACACTTGGGGCTCATAAGATTGGTGAGGTTCGGTGAGCAAATGAAGACCTTTGAAGTCATATTGCATGGTACCCATTCCATGGGTCTCAACTCTCCAGGATTAAGGGATACTTCCTTCAGCTAAAACATGCATGTGGAACCCAGAGAATGATCAACCGTGTGATCGGGAGACGTGTTCCAATATGTGTCAGTTTTCGTCCCCTGGTACTCGGGTGCAACATGCCAGATGCTTTACTAACACTCTCCCGACTTGGAGAGTCAGTGCCTTTAACCTCCTGTTTGGCCCAGTTTGCAATTTCTGCGGAAGATGAACAGGAATAGGGAGAACCAATGACAGACTAGATGGAGGTGTCTGGACGGGCAAATTTAACTCTCATTTCCCACCAGGAAGAGGAATTAACCAAAGGCTCAGCGTGCCGTGCCGGAACCAGATTAGGGCCTGAAGCCATCCTGCGGTGTTGCGGCCAGCTCACGAGAAAGCGAGTTGAAGAAAGGAGCTCAGGGGCACTGTAATTCACAAACTTGTAGAGTTATAAATGACAGCTATCGTCCAAAAATATACTGAAGTAAGGCTGCCAAGAGGACTTGAAAGCGGGGCAGAATTGCAGGAAACCGATTTCAGGAGGTAGACTGGAATTGCATTTAAAGCATAGGAAAAGAGGCAGAACGTCCACAATGATGCACTTGGCCAAAAAGGGCGTATGCGTTTTTTCCTGAATATATTCAGGAAAAAACGCATACGCCCTTTTTGGCCAACCAAGCAAGCTTGCAAAGGAAATCTGCACTACAATGAAGTCTCACTTCCCCCCGGTCAAAAGGGCCATCTGAAAAAAGTGTAAAATCCAGAAAGGCAGGACAGGCCATGGAGAACTGGGAGCCTTGTTATGCTGATGGGCGGGATGTAAATTGCCAACAGCCACTCGGGAGAAGTGTATGGTGTTTCCTGAAACATCTAAAAAACAAAGCAACAGAGCCTAGGGCACTTCCACTTATGGTCCTATAGCTTAGGGAAATTAAAATCAAAAAGACACAGCCACCCCAAAGGTTGGGACGGCTCTGTTTACAAGAACCTGGTTTACGGTACAAGTTCAATATCGCAGAAAGTGAAAAATGGATAAAGAAGTTGTGGTACTTACGTACAATGCAGTATCACTCAGCAATGAAATCTATGTCATCAGGCCCGTAGCAGCATAATGAGTGGATTCAGGTACGATGATTCTAACTGAAATAAGTCACACAGGAAAAGAAACATCATAAGATATCACTAATACACGGAATGTAACCTTGGCTACACAGGAACTGAATTACAAAACAGAACAGGGTCTCAAATTTAGAAACCCAACTTATGCTTGCTTAAGGGGAAAGGTGAGTTGGGGTGCTGCATAAAACCAGAGATTGAAATGAGCACAGATAAAGTTCCTTAAGCCAAATATGGAATAGACAAGAGCTACTCCTTGCTCAACGAAATGGACTCAACACCCCATATTAAATGCCTAAGAGTGTACCTGACTAGGAAGTATCTTAAAACCTATGGATTGCTATGTCTCTGAAAGAGAATCAAGTGTGTGTACAGGGGCATAAACGCAGCAGTGATAGGATTGGAGAGGTTCGGTGAGCAAATGAAGACCCTTTGAAGTCATATTGCATGGTACCCATTCCACGGGTCTCAACTCTCCAGGTTTAAGGTATTCTTCCTTCAGCTAAAACATGCATGTGGAACCCAGAGTATGATCAACCGTGTGATCGGGAGACGTGTTCCAATATGTCTCAGTTTTCGTCCCCTGGTACTCGGGTGCAACATTCCAGACGCTTTACTAACACTCTCCCGACTTGGAGAGTCAGTGCCTTTAACCTCCTGTTTGGCCCAGTTTGCAATTTCTGCGGAAGATGAACAGGAATAGGGAGAACCAATGAGAGACTAGCTGGAGGTGTCTGGACGGGCAAATTTAACTCTCATTTCCCACCAGGAAGAGGAATTAACCAAAGGCTCAGCGTGCCGTGCCGGAACCAGATTAGGGCCTGAAGCCATCCTGCGGTGTTGCGGCCAGCTCACGAGAAAGCGAGTTGAAGAAAGGAGCTCAGGGGCACTGTAATTCACACACCTGCAGAGTTATAAATGACAGCTATCGTCCAAAAATATACTGAAGTAAGGCTGCCAAGAGGACTTGAAAGCGGGGCAGAATTGCAGGAAACCGATTTCAGGAGGTAGACTGGAATTGCATTGAAAGCATAGGAAAAGAGGCAGAACGTCCACAATGATGCACTTGGCCAAAAAGGGCGTATGCGTTTTTTCCGGAATATATTCAGGAAAAAACGCATACGCCCTTTTTGGCCAACCAAGCAAGCTTGCAAAGGAAATCTGCACTACAATGACGTCTCACTTCCCCCCGGTCAAAAGGGCCATCTGAAAAAAGTGTAAAATCCAGAAAGGCAGGACAGGCCATGGAGAACTGGGAGCCTTGTTATGCTGATGGGCGGGATGTAAATTGCCAACAGCCACTCGGGAGAAGTGTATGGTGTTTCCTGAAACATCTAAAAAACAAAGCAACAGAGCCTAGGGCACTTCCACTTATGGTCCTATAGCTTAGGGAAATTAAAATCAAAAAGACACAGCCACCCCAAAGGTTGGGACGGCTCTGTTTACAAGAACCTGGTTTACGGTACAAGTTCAATATCGCAGAAAGTGAAAAATGGATAAAGAAGTTGTGGTACTTACGTACAATGCAGTATCACTCAGCAATGAAATCTATGTCATCAGGCCCGTAGCAGCATAATGAGTGGATTCAGGTATGATGATTCTAACTGAAATAAGTCACACAGAAAAAGAAACATCATAAGATATCACTAATACACGGAATGTAAACTTGGCTACACAGGAACTGAATTACAAAACAGAACAGGGTCTCAAATTTAGAAACCCAACTTATGCTTGCTTAAGGGGAAAGGTGAGTTGGGGTGCTGCATAAAACCAGAGATTGAAATGAGCACAGATAAAGTTCCTTAAGCCAAATATGGAATAGACAAGAGCTACTCCTTGCTCAACGAAATGGACTCAACACCCCATATTAAATGCCTAAGAGTGTACCTGACTAGGAAGTATCTTAAAACCTATGGATTGCTATGTCTCTGAAAGAGAATCAAGTGTGTGTACAGGGGCATAAACGCAGCAGTGATAGGATTGGAGAGGTTCGGTGAGCAAATGAAGACCCTTTGAAGTCATATTGCATGGTACCCATTCCACGGGTCTCAACTCTCCAGGTTTAAGGTATTCTTCCTTCAGCTAAAACATGCATGTGGAACCCAGAGTATGATCAACCGTGTGATCGGGAGACGTGTTCCAATATGTCTCAGTTTTCGTCCCCTGGTACTCGGGTGCAACATTCCAGACGCTTTACTAACACTCTCCCGACTTGGAGAGTCAGTGCCTTTAACCTCCTGTTTGGCCCAGTTTGCAATTTCTGCGGAAGATGAACAGGAATAGGGAGAACCAATGACAGACTAGCTGGAGGTGTCTGGACGGGCAAATTTAACTCTCATTTCCCACCAGGAAGAGGAATTAACCAAAGGCTCAGCGTGCCGTGCCGGAACCAGATTAGGGCCTGAAGCCATCCTGCGGTGTTGCGGCCAGCTCACGAGAAAGCGAGTTGAAGAAAGGAGCTCAGGGGCACTGTAATTCACAAACCTGCAGAGTTATAAATGACAGCTATCGTCCAAAAATATACTGAAGTAAGGCTGCCAAGAGGACTTGAAAGCGGGGCAGAATTGCAGGAAACCGATTTCAGGAGGTAGACTGGAATTGCATTTAAAGCATAGGAAAAGAGGCAGAACGTCCACAATGATGCACTTGGCCAAAAAGGGCGTATGCGTTTTTTCCTGAATATATTCAGGAAAAAACGCATACGCCCTTTTTGGCCAACCAAGCAAGCTTGCAAAGGAAATCTGCACTACAATGAAGTCTCACTTCCCCCCGGTCAAAAGGGCCATCTGAAAAAAGTGTAAAATCCAGAAAGGCAGGACAGGCCATGGAGAACTGGGAGCCTTGTTATGCTGATGGGCGGGATGTAAATTGCCAACAGCCACTCGGGAGAAGTGTATGGTGTTTCCTGAAACATCTAAAAAACAAAGCAACAGAGCCTAGGGCACTTCCACTTATGGTCCTATAGCTTAGGGAAATTAAAATCAAAAGACACAGCCACCCCAAAGGTTGGGACGGCTCTGTTTACAAGAACCTGGTTTACGGTACAAGTTCAATATCGCAGAAAGTGAAAAATGGATAAAGAAGTTGTGGTACTTACGTACAATGCAATATCACTCAGCAATGAAATCTATGTCATCAGGCCCGTAGCAGCATAATGAGTGGATTCAGGTACGATGATTCTAACTGAAATAAGTCACACAGGAAAAGAAACATCATAAGATATCACTAATACACGGAATGTAACCTTGGCTACACAGGAACTGAATTACAAAACAGAACAGGGTCTCAAATTTAGAAAACCAACTTATGCTTGCTTAAGGGGAAAGGTGAGTTGGGGTGCTGCATAAAACCAGAGATTGAAATGAGCACAGATAAAGTTCCTTAAGCCAAATATGGAATAGACAAGAGCTACTCCTTGCTCAACGAAATGGACTCAACACCCCATATTAAATGCCTAAGAGTGTACCTGACTAGGAAGTATCTTAAAACCTATGGATTGCTATGTCTCTGAAAGAGAATCAAGCGTGTGTATACGGGCATAAACGCAGCAGTGATAGGATTGGAGAGGTTCGGTGAGCAAATGAAGACCCTTTGAAGTCATATTGCATGGTACCCATTCCACGGGTCTCAACTCTCCAGGTTTAAGGTATTCTTCCTTCAGCTAAAACATGCATGTGGAACCCAGAGTATGATCAACCGTGTGATCGGGAGACGTGTTCCAATATGTGTCAGTTTTCGTCCCCTGGTACTCGGGTGCAACATTCCAGACGCTTTACTAACACTCTCCCGACTTGGAGAGTCAGTGCCTTTAACCTCCTGTTTGGCCCAGCTTGCAATTTCTGTGGAAGATGAACAGGAATAGGGAGAACCAATGACAGACTAGCTGGAGGTGTCTGGACGGGCAAATTTAACTCTCATTTCCCACCAGGAAGAGGAATTAACCAAAGGTTCAGCGTGCCGTGCCGGAACCAGATTAGGGCCTGAAGCCATCCTGCGGTGTTGCGGCCAGCCCACGAGAAAGCGAGTTGAAGAAAGGAGCTCAGGGGCACTGTAATTCACAAACCTGCAGAGTTATAAATGACAGCTATCGTCCAAAAATATACTGAAGTAAGGCTGCCAAGAGGACTTGAAAGCGGGGCAGAATTGCAGGAAACCGATTTCAGGAGGTAGACTGGAATTGCATTTAAAGCATAGGAAAAGAGGCAGAACGTCCACAATGATGCACTTGGCCAAAAAGGGCGTATGCGTTTTTTCCTGAATATATTCAGGAAAAAACGCATACGCCCTTTTTGGCCAACCAAGCAAGATTGCAAAGGAAATCTGCACTACAATGAAGTCTCACTTCCCCCCGGTCAAAAGGGCCATCTGAAAAAAGTGTAAAATCCAGAAAGGCAGGACAGGCCATGGAGAACTGGGAGCCTTGTTATGCTGATGGGCGGGATGTAAATTGCCAACAGCCACTCGGGAGAAGTGTATGGTGTTTCCTGAAACATCTAAAAAACAAAGCAACAGAGCCTAGGGCACTTCCACTTATGGTCCTATAGCTTAGGGAAATTAAAATCAAAAAGACACAGCCACCCCAAAAGTTGGCACGGCTCTGTTTACAAGAACCTGGTTTACGGTACAAGTTCAATATCGCAGAAAGTGAAAAATGGATAAAGAAGTTGTGGTACTTACGTACAATGCAGTATCACTCAGCAATGAAATCTATGTCATCAGGCCCGTAGCAGCATAATGAGTGGATTCAGGTACGATGATTCTAACTGAAATAAGTCACACAGGAAAAGAAACATCATAAGATATCACTAATACACGGAATGTAACCTTGGCTACACAGGAACTGAATTACAAAACAGAACAGGGTCTCAAATTTAGAAACCCAACTTATGCTTGCTTAAGGGGAAAGGTGAGTTGGGGTGCTGCATAAAACCAGAGATTGAAATGAGCACAGATAAAGTTCCTTAAGCCAAATATGGAATAGACAAGAGCTACTCCTTGCTCAACGAAATGGACTCAACACCCCATATTAAATGCCTAAGAGTGTACCTGACTAGGAAGTATCTTAAAACCTATGGATTGCTATGTCTCTGAAAGAGAATCAAGTGTGTGTACAGGGGCATAAACGCAGCAGTGATAGGATTGGAGAGGTTCGGTGAGCAAATGAAGACCCTTTGAAGTCATATTGCATGGTACCCATTCCACGGGTCTCAACTCTCCAGGTTTAAGGTATTCTTCCTTCAGCTAAAACATGCATGTGGAACCCAGAGTATGATCAACCGTGTGATCGGGAGACGTGTTCCAATATGTCTCAGTTTTCGTCCCCTGGTACTCGGGTGCAACATTCCAGACGCTTTACTAACACTCTCCCGACTTGGAGAGTCAGTGCCTTTAACCTCCTGTTTGGCCCAGTTTGCAATTTCTGCGGAAGATGAACAGGAATAGGGAGAACCAATGAGAGACTAGCTGGAGGTGTCTGGACGGGCAAATTTAACTCTCATTTCCCACCAGGAAGAGGAATTAACCAAAGGCTCAGCGTGCCGTGCCGGAACCAGATTAGGGCCTGAAGCCATCCTGCGGTGTTGCGGCCAGCTCACGAGAAAGCGAGTTGAAGAAAGGAGCTCAGGGGCACTGTAATTCACACACCTGCAGAGTTATAAATGACAGCTATCGTCCAAAAATATACTGAAGTAAGGCTGCCAAGAGGACTTGAAAGCGGGGCAGAATTGCAGGAAACCGATTTCAGGAGGTAGACTGGAATTGCATTGAAAGCATAGGAAAAGAGGCAGAACGTCCACAATGATGCACTTGGCCAAAAAGGGCGTATGCGTTTTTTCCGGAATATATTCAGGAAAAAACGCATACGCCCTTTTTGGCCAACCAAGCAAGCTTGCAAAGGAAATCTGCACTACAATGACGTCTCACTTCCCCCCGGTCAAAAGGGCCATCTGAAAAAAGTGTAAAATCCAGAAAGGCAGGACAGGCCATGGAGAACTGGGAGCCTTGTTATGCTGATGGGCGGGATGTAAATTGCCAACAGCCACTCCGGAGAAGTGTATGGTGTTTCCTGAAACATCTAAAAAACAAAGCAACAGAGCCTAGGGCACTTCCACTTATGGTCCTATAGCTTAGGGAAATTAAAATCAAAAAGACACAGCCACCCCAAAGGTTGGGACGGCTCTGTTTACAAGAACCTGGTTTACGGTACAAGTTCAATATCGCAGAAAGTGAAAAATGGATAAAGAAGTTGTGGTACTTACGTACAATGCAGTATCACTCAGCAATGAAATCTATGTCATCAGGCCCGTAGCAGCATAATGAGTGGATTCAGGTATGATGATTCTAACTGAAATAAGTCACACAGAAAAAGAAACATCATAAGATATCACTAATACACGGAATGTAAACTTGGCTACACAGGAACTGAATTACAAAACAGAACAGGGTCTCAAATTTAGAAACCCAACTTATGCTTGCTTAAGGGGAAAGGTGAGTTGGGGTGCTGCATAAAACCAGAGATTGAAATGAGCACAGATAAAGTTCCTTAAGCCAAATATGGAATAGACAAGAGCTACTCCTTGCTCAACGAAATGGACTCAACACCCCATATTAAATGCCTAAGAGTGTACCTGACTAGGAAGTATCTTAAAACCTATGGATTGCTATGTCTCTGAAAGAGAATCAAGTGTGTGTACAGGGGCATAAACGCAGCAGTGATAGGATTGGAGAGGTTCGGTGAGCAAATGAAGACCCTTTGAAGTCATATTGCATGGTACCCATTCCACGGGTCTCAACTCTCCAGGTTTAAGGTATTCTTCCTTCAGCTAAAACATGCATGTGGAACCCAGAGTATGATCAACCGTGTGATCGGGAGACGTGTTCCAATATGTCTCAGTTTTCGTCCCCTGGTACTCGGGTGCAACATTCCAGACGCTTTACTAACACTCTCCCGACTTGGAGAGTCAGTGCCTTTAACCTCCTGTTTGGCCCAGTTTGCAATTTCTGCGGAAGATGAACAGGAATAGGGAGAACCAATGACAGACTAGCTGGAGGTGTCTGGACGGGCAAATTTAACTCTCATTTCCCACCAGGAAGAGGAATTAACCAAAGGCTCAGCGTGCCGTGCCGGAACCAGATTAGGGCCTGAAGCCATCCTGCGGTGTTGCGGCCAGCTCACGAGAAAGCGAGTTGAAGAAAGGAGCTCAGGGGCACTGTAATTCACAAACCTGCAGAGTTATAAATGACAGCTATCGTCCAAAAATATACTGAAGTAAGGCTGCCAAGAGGACTTGAAAGCGGGGCAGAATTGCAGGAAACCGATTTCAGGAGGTAGACTGGAATTGCATTTAAAGCATAGGAAAAGAGGCAGAACGTCCACAATGATGCACTTGGCCAAAAAGGGCGTATGCGTTTTTTCCTGAATATATTCAGGAAAAAACGCATACGCCCTTTTTGGCCAACCAAGCAAGCTTGCAAAGGAAATCTGCACTACAATGAAGTCTCACTTCCCCCCGGTCAAAAGGGCCATCTGAAAAAAGTGTAAAATCCAGAAAGGCAGGACAGGCCATGGAGAACTGGGAGCCTTGTTATGCTGATGGGCGGGATGTCAATTGCCAACAGCCACTCGGGAGAAGTGTATGGTGTTTCCTGAAACATCTAAAAAACAAAGCAACAGAGCCTAGGGCACTTCCACTTATGGTCCTATAGCTTAGGGAAATTAAAATCAAAAGACACAGCCACCCCAAAGGTTGGGACGGCTCTGTTTACAAGAACCTGGTTTACGGTACAAGTTCAATATCGCAGAAAGTGAAAAATGGATAAAGAAGTTGTGGTACTTACGTACAATGCAATATCACTCAGCAATGAAATCTATGTCATCAGGCCCGTAGCAGCATAATGAGTGGATTCAGGTACGATGATTCTAACTGAAATAAGTCACACAGGAAAAGAAACATCATAAGATATCACTAATACACGGAATGTAACCTTGGCTACACAGGAACTGAATTACAAAACAGAACAGGGTCTCAAATTTAGAAAACCAACTTATGCTTGCTTAAGGGGAAAGGTGAGTTGGGGTGCTGCATAAAACCAGAGATTGAAATGAGCACAGATAAAGTTCCTTAAGCCAAATATGGAATAGACAAGAGCTACTCCTTGCTCAACGAAATGGACTCAACACCCCATATTAAATGCCTAAGAGTGTACCTGACTAGGAAGTATCTTAAAACCTATGGATTGCTATGTCTCTGAAAGAGAATCAAGCGTGTGTATACGGGCATAAACGCAGCAGTGATAGGATTGGAGAGGTTCGGTGAGCAAATGAAGACCCTTTGAAGTCATATTGCATGGTACCCATTCCACGGGTCTCAACTCTCCAGGTTTAAGGTATTCTTCCTTCAGCTAAAACATGCATGTGGAACCCAGAGTATGATCAACCGTGTGATCGGGAGACGTGTTCCAATATGTGTCAGTTTTCGTCCCCTGGTACTCGGGTGCAACATTCCAGACGCTTTACTAACACTCTCCCGACTTGGAGAGTCAGTGCCTTTAACCTCCTGTTTGGCCCAGCTTGCAATTTCTGTGGAAGATGAACAGGAATAGGGAGAACCAATGACAGACTAGCTGGAGGTGTCTGGACGGGCAAATTTAACTCTCATTTCCCACCAGGAAGAGGAATTAACCAAAGGCTCAGCGTGCCGTGCCGGAACCAGATTAGGGCCTGAAGCCATCCTGCGGTGTTGCGGCCAGCCCACGAGAAAGCGAGTTGAAGAAAGGAGCTCAGGGGCACTGTAATTCACAAACCTGCAGAGTTATAAATGACAGCTATCGTCCAAAAATATACTGAAGTAAGGCTGCCAAGAGGACTTGAAAGCGGGGCAGAATTGCAGGAAACCGATTTCAGGAGGTAGACTGGAATTGCATTTAAAGCATAGGAAAAGAGGCAGAACGTCCACAATGATGCACTTGGCCAAAAAGGGCGTATGCGTTTTTTCCTGAATATATTCAGGAAAAAACGCATACGCCCTTTTTGGCCAACCAAGCAAGATTGCAAAGGAAATCTGCACTACAATGAAGTCTCACTTCCCCCCGGTCAAAAGGGCCATCTGAAAAAAGTGTAAAATCCAGAAAGGCAGGACAGGCCATGGAGAACTGGGAGCCTTGTTATGCTGATGGGCGGGATGTAAATTGCCAACAGCCACTCGGGAGAAGTGTATGGTGTTTCCTGAAACATCTAAAAAACAAAGCAACAGAGCCTAGGGCACTTCCACTTATGGTCCTATAGCTTAGGGAAATTAAAATCAAAAAGACACAGCCACCCCAAAAGTTGGCACGGCTCTGTTTACAAGAACCTGGTTTACGGTACAAGTTCAATATCGCAGAAAGTGAAAAATGGATAAAGAAGTTGTGGTACTTACGTACAATGCAGTATCACTCAGCAATGAAATCTATGTCATCAGGCCCGTAGCAGCATAATGAGTGGATTCAGGTACGATGATTCTAACTGAAATAAGTCACACAGGAAAAGAAACATCATAAGATATCACTAATACACGGAATGTAACCTTGGCTACACAGGAACTGAATTACAAAACAGAACAGGGTCTCAAATTTAGAAACCCAACTTATGCTTGCTTAAGGGGAATGGTGAGTTGGGGTGCTGCATAAAACCAGAGATTGAAATGAGCACAGATAAAGTTCCTTAAGCCAAATATGGAATAGACAAGAGCTACTCCTTGCTCAACGAAATGGACTCAACACCCCATATTAAATGCCTAAGAGTGTACCTGACTAGGAAGTATCTTAAAACCTATGGATTGCTATGTCTCTGAAAGAGAATCAAGTGTGTGTACAGGGGCATAAACGCAGCAGTGATAGGATTGGAGAGGTTCGGTGAGCAAATGAAGACCCTTTGAAGTCATATTGCATGGTACCCATTCCACGGGTCTCAACTCTCCAGGTTTAAGGTATTCTTCCTTCAGCTAAAACATGCATGTGGAACCCAGAGTATGATCAACCGTGTGATCGGGAGACGTGTTCCAATATGTGTCAGTTTTCGTCCCCTGGTACTCGGGTGCAACATTCCAGACGCTTTACTAACACTCTCCCGACTTGGAGAGTCAGTGCCTTTAACCTCCTGTTTGGCCCAGTTTGCAATTTCTGCGGAAGATGAACAGGAATAGGGAGAACCAATGACAGACTAGCTGGAGGTGTCTGGACGGGCAAATTTAACTCTCATTTCCCACCAGGAAGAGGAATTAACCAAAGGCTCAGCGTGCCGTGCCGGAACCAGATTAGGGCCTGAAGCCATCCTGCGGTGTTGCGGCCAGCTCACGAGAAAGCGAGTTGAAGAAAGGAGCTCAGGGGCACTGTAATTCACAAACCTGCAGAGTTATAAATGACAGCTATCGTCCAAAAATATACTGAAGTAAGGCTGCCAAGAGGACTTGAAAGCGGGGCAGAATTGCAGGAAACCGATTTCAGGAGGTAGACTGGAATTGCATTTAAAGCATAGGAAAAGAGGCAGAACGTCCACAATGATGCACTTGGCCAAAAAGGGCGTATGCGTTTTTTCCGGAATATATTCAGGAAAAAACGCATACGCCCTTTTTGGCCAACCAAGCAAGCTTGCAAAGGAAATCTGCACTACAATGAAGTCTCACTTCCCCCCGGTCAAAAGGGCCATCTGAAAAAAGTGTAAAATCCAGAAAGGCAGGACAGGCCATGGAGAACTGGGAGCCTTGTTATGCTGATGGGCGGGATGTAAATTGCCAACAGCCACTTGGGAGAAGTGTATGGTGTTTCCTGAAACATCTAAAAAACAAAGCAACAGAGCCTAGGGCACTTCCACTTATGGTCCTATTGCTTAGTTAATTTGAAATCTAAAAGACACAGCCACCCCAAAGGTTGGGACGGTTCTTTTTACTGGAATCTCTTCTACGGCACAAGTTAAATATCCCAGAGAGCAAATAATGGATAAAGAAGTTGCGGTACTTATGTACAACAGAATACCACTCAGCAATGAAATCTATGTCACCAGGCCCGTACCAGCATAATGATTGGATTGAGGCACGATGATTCTAAGTGAAATAAGTCACACAGAAAAAGAAACGTCATAAGGTATCACTAATACACGGAATGTGAACTTGGCTACACATGAACTGAATTACAAAACAGAACAGGGTCTCAAGTTTAGAAAACTAACTTATGCTTGCTTAAGGGGGAAGGTGAGTTGGGGTGCTGCATTAAACCAGAGTTTGAAATTAGCACAGATACCGTTCCATAAGCCAAATATGGAATAGACAAGACCTACCCCTTGCTCAACGAAATGGATTCAACAATGAGGTATCACCTCACACCTGGTAGAATAGGCATCATAGAAAATCTACAAGCAAAAAATGCTGGAAAGGGTGTGGAGAAAAGGAACCCTCTTCCACTATTGTTGGGAATATAAATTGATACAGTCACTATGGAGAACAATATGGAATTTCTTAAGAAACTAACAATAGAATTACCATATGATACAGCAATCCCACTACTGGACATATACCCAGACAAAACCATAAATCAAGAAGAGACATTCACCGCAATGTTCATTGCATCACTATTTACAATATCGAGGTAATGGAAGCAACCTAAATGCCCACAGACAGACGAATGCATAAAGCTGTGGTACATATATAAAATGGAATATTACTAAGCCATGAAAAGGAATGAAATTGGGTCATTTGTAGAGACGTCGATGCATCTAGAGACTGTCATACAGAGTGAAGTAAGTCAGAAAGAGAAAAACAAATCTTGTATATTCATGCATATATGTGGAACCTAGAAAACCTGTACAGATTAACCATTTTGCAAGGCATAAATAGAGCAACAGATGTAGACAACAAACGTATGGACAACAAGGGGGGAAAGCTGTTGGGGGGGGGTGGTGGGAGGAGTTGAGAGACTGGGATTGGCATGTATACATTTATATGTATAAAATAGATAACCAATAAGAACCTGCTGTATAAAAATATAAAATAAAATTCAAAATTAAAAAGAAATAAAATTTAAAAAATAGAAAAAACAATTATTCCCTTCACATACATGTATTTATATGAATAAATTATTTCCATGCTTATATCTGTAAATACAAAAAAGAGGAATAAAATCTACCTTGAACCCAAAACGAAAAAGAGAAAAAAAACACAGAACCCACCAGTTCCACAGAGGAAAACCGTATCAGGGCACTTGCTCCAGTTGTAAACAATTCTGAAGTTGGTCAGTGGTGGGGAATCGTCTCCCATTCAGCCAGCAGCCCCCACGCAACAAGCGTCCTCATTGCAAAGCTGGGGCACCGTGCCGAGGCATCTGTGAGTAAACGTGAGCTGAGCCCCAGGCCAGTTGCTGCTGAACTATTCCCACCCATCCCAGGTAAAACACCTGAATATATACAAGGACTTGAAAGCCTAGAGGGAGGGCCATAGAGCCACACGAGTGACAGCATGCCGGCCGACTTGGTGCCTGCAGGCCAGCCAGGATGGTCCTGGCCCTGGGTGCTCTTCTGGAAGATTTCCATTTCCCTGCCTGAGATACCCGTCCTGTCCCTGCCCCCACTGCTTTTTTCCTTCCTCACCTCTGCCCAGGGAGAAATTCCAGCAGCAGGTATGGGTGACACATCTTCTTCTTTAGCAGGTGGCAGCCTGGCAACTGCTGCAGAAAGTCCAGCAGAGCCCCACTCACACTGGGCCACCCACAAAGCCGTGGCCTCTCACTCCCTCCCACCAGCCCAGCCCCGAGACTGCTGACAGGGCAGAGAAAATGGCGTCAGGCACGGCTGCAGGGGCTCTTGCTGCCTGGAGTGGTATTTATAGTGATCTCAACCCAGGCACACCTGGGGAGGGCTGGCCGGCACGGTAAGGCTGCCCAGGTCAGCCAATCATCACCCCTCAGGGGCTCACAGTTGCAGAAAATGGAACTTGCTGAACCGGCCAGGTCCAAGGAACAGGTGTGGGCTCCTGAGAGTCAGGATAGACAAGGGGCTGCAGCTTTGGCTTGTTTTCTAATCATTTTATCTGGCCCATGAGTGGGAGACAACTTCAAGAAAACCCTCTCCTAATGAGAGGAACCCAGGAGTCAGGGAGAGGAGGGGTGGGTGGTGGTTGGAGACAGAGGCCTGGTGCCCCGGGTGCAGTGGAAGTCTCTGGAAGACCAGGTGGAGGGAGGCCTCACGGAGTGATGCCCAGGGTCACAGACCTGTCGCAGCTGCTGTTTGTTAGTTCAAGTCCTGCTCTGAGGTGCTCTGTGTCAGCTCTGAGCGACAGGTGAGCTGGGGGTGCTCTGCAATGAGGGCTATGTGCACGGTTCCTGTGTGCCCAGCCCTGCCACGGTACCTGCAAGGGTAGCTCTGTATCCTGGGAGGGGCCTGACCACGAGAGCCCTGTGGGCTGGGGTGGGGGTGGGGTACCTGCCCAGGTGAGCTCCATATTCTGGGATTGGTCTGACCACGAGAGCCCCATGGGCTGCTGGGGACCTGGTAAAGGATGTCAGGACAGTCAGTGAAGCCACCGAGGATATACCTCCAGTTGCTCCTAATTCCTACACCCTGCTGGTCATTCTACCAACCACCAGGACATGGTATTCTGTATTAGTCTTCAATGATGCCTTCTTTTGTATTCCATTAGTCCCAGAGTCACAAGAAATTTTGGCTTGTGAGTGGCAGGACTCAACATACAACTAAAACAATACTTCCGGGCCGTCTGGCCCCAAGGGTGCAAAAATTCCCACACCATCTTTGGGGAAAGCTTAGCTAAAGACCTAAAAGTTCTACCTCTGGAAAAGGAAACCCTCCTTCAATATGCAGACGACATTCTGATCGCCAGCCCTACTAAGGAGGCCTCTGAACTACCAAGCCAATAAAGGATAGAAGTTGTCCAAGAAAAAGCTCAAATATCACAGACTGCCGTGACCTGCCTGGGCTTCATTCTCACAGAAGGTTGGAGAAGTCCATCCCAGGAAAGGGAAGAAACCATTTTCAGCCTTACCCCTTTCTAAAACTAGAAGACAGCTTAGGGGTTCCTGGGGAGGCCAGGGTTTGCTGCTTCTGGATCCCTAACTACAGTCTACTAGCTGGGCCTCTATATGAAACACTGAAAGGAAAAGATGATGATCCTTTTGAATAGAATCCAGAAGTGGCCTTTCAAGAATGGAAAGAGCAGTCAATTCAGACCCTTGCCCTGGAACTCCCTAATTTAGCTAAACCCTTTGACCTTTACATTCCCGGTGAAAGGTGAATCGCCATTGGAGAATTAGTGCAAAACCTGGGACCACTTGAAATGGAACAATGCAAGAATGCCATCCAGGTAGGATAAACTATGGTCACCAAGGGGCTTGGCCCACTGCCACATCTGGCCAAGATACTGGCGGTATCTAAAACCCTGGAAATCAGCAGCCCAAAAGGCCACCTCCCTCCTAAGGGAAAAGGACCCCACGTGGTGATCCTAACCACCAACCATGCCCTGAAGTTGCAGGGTTCGCTCCGTGGGCACACCGACCTCGAGTGAGGAGGCCCTCCAACTCCAACATCCAGAGAGATAACCGGGGGCAACAGGGCACCATGACGACTCGTGTGAACATCACTTGACCTGGACTTTCTCTCATAAAACAACAAGAGTGTGTCCCAAAAGAGTAGACTACTGCTTGCCGGACTTACTGCACCCAGAGGGGAGCTAATAATCTTGGCGGGGGAACCGTATATCACACTGTCACCATAGAAAAGCCTACAGACACCGTGATGATGGTGGCCAGTAAGACCGGCTGGACTCTTGTTTACTTCAAAAGGCTGTTGGCTCAGTGGCCATCATGGTCCTTGATCACCACTGACCCTGGACTGTCTGGGAGTTGAGCGGGCAGGGCTCTGACACCTGGTGCTGTTTGTACGTTAATTCAGGGGCCTAATTGAAGAAAGCGCAGACTACTGGTCAGAGCATCTAGGCTGGCAGAAACGGTCGGCCTAAGGTGGCCGAACAAATGTGGGGCGGGGTGAAACCGGCCCCCACAGCGTCTCTGCACATCTCTTTCCTGGACCCTTGAAGGTCATTAGAATCTATAACACTTCCAATGCTGGTGCTCAGGTGGACGAGCAGGGAGGCAGGGGGCCTGGGGACAATCAACGTCACCTGGAGGCTGCTGGGGAGAAGCTCTGACCCTCGCCCCAGGGTATGAGGGCTCCCAACTCAGCACTCAGCAGTTACAGAAGAAGGGTCTGCACCCTCAGCACTCCAAGAATGAGGAACGGGACAAAAGGCAGAGGGGGGGTTTGTCCCCAGCAAAGCCCATTAAAAATCCCTGGGAGATAAAAATAGAATCTGGGCAATAAAGTCAAGTCTAACCTTTTTTATCCTTTGTGCTTTGTCTAATTTCACGTGCTCCTAGGGTCCCGCATGCAGAGGTTCCACACCCGGCACTTCAGACCAGATTTCCTAGTGCAGAATGGCTGGGTCGACACCTCAGCTCCTGGGGCCCAGTGCAGACTCCGCGATATAGAGCCTGAGCTACAGCCAACCCGGCCCTCGAGAGCTCCGCCCCCTCCCTCCCACTGACTCTGACAGGATCTCTACACAGCAGCCCAGCCCACAGCCCACGGGGTAGTACATGCTCTCACCTCTCCATTCTCTGATCAAAATATAAAGTTTCCTTTGCTTGTGAACCAAACTCAGTCTCGATCTGTTGGCCCCAATGACACTGGGCAGGGGGACACTTGTTGGGGTCCACTCTGGAGGATCAGTAACAGAAATTGAGACTATTGTAACCTCAATGAACAGATGTGTGAGCCAAAGTGTAGTTAACATAGAACAGTGTATAAGGCTCGGGTAAAATAAGATGTTTCTAACACTTCCATTGGATATTTCCATCACTTTATTATAAGCAAGTTCAGTGAAAAGGTTTGTCTTATTTGTCAGCTCAATATTAGAGAAATGAAGTGATTTCTTTCCAAGGATGTACATCTAATAATCTTGGTTAAACCTTCAATCTTGTTTTAAATGCTTTTCCATTGAAAATGATACCTCTCTTTCAGCTCCCCCATTTCTGAGAAGTATAAAATCTTATAATTTATTATTACCAAAGGGGAAAGGTGGGAGGAGGGATAAATTAACAGTTTGGGATTAACACATACACACTGCTATGTATAAAATAGATCATCAACAAGGAACTACTGTATAGCACAGGGAACTACACTCAACATTTTGCAATAACCTATAAGGGGAAATAATCTGAAAAAGAATAGATATTTTTATTGACATCATCTATCAATGACAGTTAAAGTGTAACCTAAGGGAAGCTGGTGGTGAGTGCTTCTGACCCTGAAGACTTCAATCATCTAAAGTTTGGACTCTGCCTACTTCCCAAGGCCCTTAATGAACATATGTGTAGCCGTAGCTTAAAAAATTCCCCAGTTTGGGTTTCGGGGAGACACTGATTTTGAAAAAGCCCTGGTGTTCTCCTTACATGAATGGGACTCTTCCTACTGCTAAAACATGTCTGTCACACCCAGAGGATGGTATACCGTCTGATCGGGAAGAGTTTGGAAAAGGCATCTCATCTCCTCATCTCCTGGTGCTCGGGTTCACCCCTCCAGCGTCTTTACTAACAGTCTCCCCACTTGGAGATGTCAGCACTGTCAACATCCTGTTGCGTACAGTTTGGAATTTGTCCAGAGGATGAAGCGGAAGGATGAGGAACAATGAGAGACAAGTCCTACGTGTTCAGACAGGCACATGTCACTCTAATTTCCAATCAGGAAGACGAATTGACCAAAGGCTAGGGTTGCCCATGGAAACAGTATAGAGCTTGAGGAAATCCCACTGCTTTGTGGCCAGTTCCCATAAACACAAGTTGAACAATAGAACTCAGGGGCAGTAAAATTCACAAAACTGCAGAGTTGAAAATATCCATCACTGAAAAATGTCTTGAGGAAAGTCAGAGAAAAGGACTTGTAAGCAAGGGAGAATGGCAGGAAAGGGATTTGAGGAGGTAGAAAGGACTCGCCATTAAGCACAAGAAAAGGAGCTGAACATTGCCAACATTGCAGTTGGCCAAAAAGGGTGTATGCGTTTTTTTGTGTATATATTCAAGAAAAGAGCGTACACCTTTTTAGCCAACCAAACAGGTGGGCACTGGAAGTCAATACTACAAAAGACATCACTTCGCATCAGTCAGAAGAGCCATCCTCATAAAGCGTAAACAACAGAAATGCAGGACAGGGCAAGGAGAAGAGGGAGCCCTGTGAGACTTATAGTGGAAATGTATATTGCCAACGGCCATTCTGGAGAAGTGTATTGTGTTTACTAAAGCATCTAAACAATGAGCTACAGAGCATAGGGCACTTGCACCCATGGGCGTATATCTTGGGAAAAACAAAAATCGAGAGGACACAGGCACCCCAATGTTTACCCCCTCTCTGTTTAAAAGATCCTCGACTAGGATATAACTTAAATGTCTCTGGAGGGAAAAAATGGATAGAGATGTGGTACTTAGGTAGAGTGGAATATTATTCAGCCTGGAAATCAATGAAATATGGCCAGCTGTAACAACTCCGGAGGAGTTACGTATGATCATTCTAAGTGACAGAATTCAAAAAGAAGAAGACACATATCATAAGATATCACTTAAAGGTGGAATCCAAAATGGCTACACATGAAATAAATTACAAAACAAAAACATAGTCAAATATGTAGAAAACATGCATAAGGCTGCTAAACGGGAAAGGTGGGGAGGGGTGAGGCATCATCCAGGAGGTTGAAATTAGCAAAGATACCATTCCAAATACCAAACTGATAATCAACAAGGCCTACACGGTAGCTAAAAGAACTGCACTCAGCACACTCAAGTCACCGGAAAAGAATATATACGACTGGTAAGAATCTGAAAAAGAATTTATTGATGTCTCTCTGTACGTGAATCAAGTGGATGTACAGCAGCAAGAAACAGAGCTTTGAAAATCAGCTGTAACCAATATAGTAATAAATTGAAAAAAATAAACGACAGAGAGACAGAGAAAACCTCTTACAACTTTTCCTCAGGGACGGTGATGCAACATGGATTGAACACATCTAGACCCACAGCAGGATGAGACATAAGGCTGGAAACTGTTTGCGCTAAGAGAAATGTGAGGTTGGGTGAGGAAATGCACACCCTTTAAAGTAATACTACCTGGTACCCATTCAATGGGTCCCAAATCTGCAGGTTCAAGGGATCTTCCTACAGCTAAAACATGCATGGAAAACCCAGAGGACTGTACACCATGTGATCGGGAGATGTGTCTAAAATGCACCTCATTTATCCTCTCCTGGTGCTCCTGTTCACCATTCCAGCCACGTTACTTAGAAGCTCCCCACTTGGAGAATCAGCACATTTAAACTTCTGTTTCACACATTTTGCAAATTGTGAGGAGGATGAACGGGAAGAGGGGGAACCAATGAGAGAAGAGTTGTAGGGGTTTGGACGGGCACATATCACTCTAATTTCCCATTAAGAATAAGAATTAAAAAAAGGCTCAGCCTGCCTCGCCGGAGCCAAAATAGGGCCTGAAGCAATCCTGCGGGTTTGAGGCCAGCTCACAAAAGAGCAACTTAAAACATGGAGCTCAGGGTCACTGCAATTCACAAACCTGCAGAGTTATAAATGAAAACTAACGTCCAAAAATATGTTGAGGTAAGGCAAAGAAGAGGATCTGAATGCAAGACAGAATTGCAAGAAACAGATTTCAAGAGATAGATTGGACTCGTCTTTAACGCACATGAAAAGCGGCAGAATTTCGACAATGATGCAGTTGGCCCAAAAGGGCGTATGCGATTTTTCCTGATTATATCCAGGAAAAAACGCATACGCACTTTATGGGCAACGAAGCAAGCAAGCAATGCAAATGTGCACAACAAAGAAGTCTCATTTCCCACCGGTCAAAAGGGCCATCCTAAAAAATTGTAAAAACCAGAAATGCAGGACAGGCCATGGAGAACAGGGAGCCTTTATACGCTGATGGGCAGTGTGTGAACTGCCGAGAGCCACTCTGGAGAAGTGTATGGTGGTTCCTAAATCATCTAAAAACAGAGCTACAGAGCATAGGACACTTCCAATCATGGGAGTATATCTAGGGAAGTCTAAAAATCAACAAGACACAAGCACACCACAGTTTAGGGCTACTCTGTTTACAAGAACCTCAACTTCAGTACACCTTAAATATCCCAGGAAAGAGAACAATGGATAAAGAAGATGTGGTACTTATGTACAATGGAATATCTCTTCACCATGAAATCAATGTAATAAGGCTAGTAGAAGGATAAAGAGTGGATTTAGGTCCGATAATACTACTTGAAATAAGTCAAACAGAAAAAGAAACATATCATAAGATATCACTTATAGAGGGAGGGTAAATATGGCTGCACAAGAAATGAATTACAGAACAGAACAGTGTCTCACATTTAGAAAACACACTTATGTCAGCTTAAGGGGAAAGGAGAGGTGGGGTGATGCATAAAACCAGAGTTTGAAATTAGCACAGATACCGTTCAAGAAACCAAATAGGTATTAGACAAGATCTACACCTTGCTCAATGAACTGGCCTCAACACACCCTATACACCGCAGAGAAATATATCTGAGTAATAAGAATCTTAAAACCCATGTATTGATATATCTCCATAAGGGAATCAAGTGTGTGCAGAGCGGCACAAACACAGCAGTGAAAATGAGCTAAACCCCATTATAGAAATAAATTTTAAAAACAAAACGCAGAAACAATGAAAGAGAGAAAAATTCTTACAAAATTCGCTCAGGGGCTGTGATGCAACCTGGATTGACCACATATAAACCCACAGCTGGATAAGACATAAGGCTGGACACTTGGGGCTGAGAGGATTGGTGAGCTTCGGTGAGCAACTGCCGAAAGTTTAATGCAATACTTCATGCTACTCATTCCAAGGGTCCCAACACTCCAGGTTGAAGGGAATCTTCCTACAGCTAAACCATGCTTGGGAAACCCAGCGACTGGTATACCATATGATCGGGAAAGGTTTCTAAAACACACCACATTTTTCCTCTCCTGGGGCTCCGGATCGACATTCCAGCCGCTTTACTAACAACATCCCCACATGGAGAGTCAATGCCTTTAAGTTCTGGTATCGCACAGTCTTCAGTTAGTGCGGAGGATGAATGGGAATAGGGGGAACCAGTGAGAAACTAGCTGTAGCGGTTTCAATGGGCACATGTCACTCTAATTTCACATCAGTAAGAAGAATGAAGCAAAGGCACAGCAAGGTGTCCCAGAAGAAGAATAGGGCTTCAAGGAATCCTGTGGTTATGGGGCAAGATCACAAAACTAAGAGCTGAAAAATGGAGCTAAGGGCCACTGCAATTCAAAAACCTGACTTGCCCAAAAAGGGCGTATGTGTTTTTTCCTGAATATATTCAGGAAAAAACGCATACGCCCTTTTTGGCCAACCAAGCAAGCTTGCAAAGGAAATCTGCACTACAATGAAGTCTGAATTCCCCCTGGTCAAAAGGGCCATCTGAAAAAAGTGTAAAATCCATAAAGGCATGACAGGCCATGGAGAACTGGGAGCCATCTTATGCTGATGGGCAGGATGTAAATTGCCAACAGCCACTCTGGAGAAGTGTTTGGTGTTTCCTGAAACATCTAAAAAACAAAGCAACAGAGCCTAGGGCACTTCCACTTATGGTACTATAGTTTAGGGCAATTAAAATCAAAAAGACACAGCCACCCCAAAGTTTGGGATGGCTCTGTTTACAAGAACCTCATATACGGTACAAGTTCAATATCGCAGAAAGTGAAAAATGGATAAAGAAGTTGTGGTACTTACGTACGATGCAATATCACTCAGCAATGAAATCTATGTCATCAGGCCCGTAGCAGCATAATGAGTGGACTAAGTACGATGAATCTAACTGAAATAAGTCACACAGAAAAAGAAACATCATAAGGTATCACTAATACACGGAATGTAAACTTGGCTACACAGGAACTGAATTCCAAAACAGAACAGGGTCTCAAATTTAGAAAACCAACTTATGCTTGCTTAAGGGGAAAGGTGAGTTGGGGTGCTGCATAAAACCAGAGATTGAAATGAGCACAGATAAAGTTCCTTAAGCCAAATATGGAATAGACAAGAGCTACTCCTTGCTCAACGAAATGGACTCAACACGCCATATTCAACGCCTAGGAATATACCTGACTAGTAAGAATCATAAAACCTATGGATTTATATATCTCTGTAAGAGAATCAAGAGTGTGTACAGCTGCATTAAAGCAGTGAAAATCAGGTAAATACCATAATAAAAATAAATTTCTTAAACAAAACACAATGACAGTGAAATAGAGAGAAATACTTAAGTAATCATTCAAGGCTTCTGATGCAACCTGCATTTACCACATCTACACCCAGAGCTGGGTGACACATAAGGCTGGACACTTGGGGCTCATAAGATTGGTGAGATTCGGTGAGCAAATGAAGACCTTTGAAGTCATATTGCATGGTACCCATTCCATGGGTCTCAACTCTCCAGGATTAAGGGATACTTCCTTCAGCTAAAACATGCATGTGGAACCCAGAGAATGATCAACCGTGTGATCGGGAGACGTGTTCCAATATGTGTCAGTTTTCGTCCCCTGGTACTCGGGTGCAACATGCCAGACGCTTTACTAACACTCTCCCGACTTGGAGAGTCAGTGCCTTTAACCTCCTGTTTGGCCCAGTTTGCAATTTCTGCGGAAGATGAACAGGAATAGGGAGAACCAATGACAGACTAGCTGGAGGTGTCTGGACGGGCAAATTTAACTCTCATTTCCCACCAGGAAGAGGAATTAACCAAAGGCTCAGCGTGCCGTGCCGGAACCAGATTAGGGCCTGAAGCCATCCTGCGGTGTTGCGGCCAGCTCACGAGAAAGCGAGTTGAAGAAAGGAGCTCAGGGGCACTGTAATTCACAAACTTGTAGAGTTATAAATGACAGCTATCGTCCAAAAATATACTGAAGTAAGGCTGCCAAGAGGACTTGAAAGCGGGGCAGAATTGCAGGAAACCGATTTCAGGAGGTAGACTGGAATTGCATTTAAAGCATAGGAAAAGAGGCAGAACGTCCACAATGATGCACTTGGCCAAAAAGGGCGTATGCGTTTTTTCCTGAATATATTCAGGAAAAAACGCATACGCCCTTTTTGGCCAACCAAGCAAGCTTGCAAAGGAAATCTGCACTACAATGAAGTCTCACTTCCCCCCGGTCAAAAGGGCCATCTGAAAAAAGTGTAAAATCCAGAAAGGCAGGACAGGCCATGGAGAACTGGGAGCCTTGTTATGCTGATGGGCGGGATGTAAATTGCCAACAGCCACTCGGGAGAACTGTATGGTGTTTCCTGAAACATCTAAAAAACAAAGCAACAGAGCCTAGGACACTTCCACTTATGGTCCTATAGCTTAGGGAAATTAAAATCAAAAAGACACAGCCACCCCAAAGGTTGGGACGGCTCTGTTTACAAGAACCTGGTTTACGGTACAAGTTCAATATCGCAGAAAGTGAAAAATGGATAAAGAAGTTGTGGTACTTACGTACAATGCAATATCACTCAGCAATGAAATCTATGTCATCAGGCCCGTAGCAGCATAATGAGTGGATTCAGGTACGATGATTCTAACTGAAATAAGTCACACAGAAAAAGAAACATCATAAGATATCACTAATACACGGAATGTAAACTTGGCTACACAGGAACTGAATTACAAAACAGAACAGGGTCTCAAATTTAGAAACCCAACTTATGCTTGCTTAAGGGGAAAGGTGAGTTGGGGTGCTGCATAAAACCAGAGATTGAAATGAGCACAGATAAAGTTCCTTAAGCCAAATATGGAATAGACAAGAGCTACTCCTTGCTCAACGAAATGGACTCAACACCCCATATTAAATGCCTAAGAGTGTACCTGACTAGGAAGTATCTTAAAACCTATGGATTGCTATGTCTCTGAAAGAGAATCAAGTGTGTGTACAGGGGCATAAACGCAGCATTGATAGGATTGGAGAGGTTCGGTGAGCAAATGAAGACCCTTTGAAGTCATATTGCATGGTACCCATTCCACGGGTCTCAACTCTCCAGGTTTAAGGTATTCTTCCTTCAGCTAAAACATGCATGTGGAACCCAGAGTATGATCAACCGTGTGATCGGGAGACGTGTTCCAATATGTGTCAGTTTTCGTCCCCTGGTACTCGGGTGCAACATTCCAGACGCTTTACTAACACTCTCCCGACTTGGAGAGTCAGTGCCTTTAACCTCCTGTTTGGCCCAGTTTGCAATTTCTGCGGAAGATGAACAGGAATAGGGAGAACCAATGACAGACTAGCTGGAGGTGTCTGGACGGGCAAATTTAACTCTCATTTCCCACCAGGAAGAGGAATTAACCAAAGGCTCAGCGTGCCGTGCCGGAACCAGATTAGGGCCTGAAGCCATCCTGCGGTGTTGCGGCCAGCTCACGAGAAAGCGAGTTGAAGAAAGGAGCTCAGGGGCACTGTAATTCACACACCTGCAGAGTTATAAATGACAGCTATCGTCCAAAAATATACTGAAGTAAGGCTGCCAAGAGGACTTGAAAGCGGGGCAGAATTGCAGGAAACCGATTTCAGGAGGTAGACTGGAATTGCATTTAAAGCATAGGAAAAGAGGCAGAACGTCCACAATGATGCACTTGGCCAAAAAGGGCGTATGCGTTTTTTCCTGAATATATTCAGGAAAAAACGCATACGCCCTTTTTGGCCAACCAAGCAAGCTTGCAAAGGAAATCTGCACTACAATGAAGTCTCACTTCCCCCCGGTCAAAAGGGCCATCTGAAAAAAGTGTAAAATCCAGAAAGGCAGGACAGGCCATGGAGAACTGGGAGCCTTGTTATGCTGATGGGCGGGATGTAAATTGCCAACAGCCACTCGGGAGAAGTGTATGGTGTTTCCTGAAACATCTAAAAAACAAAGCAACAGAGCCTAGGGCACTTCCACTTATGGTCCTATAGCTTAGGGAAATTAAAATCAAAAAGACACAGCCACCCCAAAGGTTGGGACGGCTCTGTTTACAAGAACCTGGTTTACGGTACAAGTTCAATATCGCAGAAAGTGAAAAATGGATAAAGAAGTTGTGGTACTTACGTACAATGCAGTATCACTCAGCAATGAAATCTATGTCATCAGGCCCGTAGCAGCATAATGAGTGGATTCAGGTACGATGATTCTAACTGAAATAAGTCACACAGAAAAAGAAACATCATAAGATATCACTAATACACGGAATGTAAACTTGGCTACACAGGAACTGAATTACAAAACAGAACAGGGTCTCAAATTTAGAAACCCAACTTATGCTTGCTTAAGGGGAAAGGTGAGTTGGGGTGCTGCATAAAACCAGAGATTGAAATGAGCACAGATAAAGTTCCTTAAGCCAAATATGGAATAGACAAGAGCTACTCCTTGCTCAACGAAATGGACTCAACACCCCATATTAAATGCCTAAGAGTGTACCTGACTAGGAAGTATCTTAAAACCTATGGATTGCTATGTCTCTGAAAGAGAATCAAGTGTGTGTACAGGGGCATAAACGCAGCATTGATAGGATTGGAGAGGTTCGGTGAGCAAATGAAGACCCTTTGAAGTCATATTGCATGGTACCCATTCCACGGGTCTCAACTCTCCAGGTTTAAGGTATTCTTCCTTCAGCTAAAACATGCATGTGGAACCCAGAGTATGATCAACCGTGTGATCGGGAGACGTGTTCCAATATGTGTCAGTTTTCGTCCCCTGGTACTCGGGTGCAACATTCCAGACGCTTTACTAACACTCTCCCGACTTGGAGAGTCAGTGCCTTTAACCTCCTGTTTGGCCCAGTTTGCAATTTCTGCGGAAGATGAACAGGAATAGGGAGAACCAATGACAGACTAGCTGGAGGTGTCTGGACGGGCAAATTTAACTCTCATTTCCCACCAGGAAGAGGAATTAACCAAAGGCTCAGCGTGCCGTGCCGGAACCAGATTAGGGCCTGAAGCCATCCTGCGGTGTTGCGGCCAGCTCACGAGAAAGCGACTTGAAGAAAGGAGCTCAGGGACACTGTAATTCACAAACCTGCAGAGTTATAAATGACAGCTATCGTCCAAAAATATACTGAAGTAAGGCTGCCAAGAGGACTTGAAAGCGGGGCAGAATTGCAGGAAACCGATTTCAGGAGGTAGACTGGAATTGCATTGAAAGCATAGGAAAAGAGGCAGAACGTCCACAATGATGCACTTGGCCAAAAAGGGCGTATGCGTTTTTTCCTGAATATATTCAGGAAAAAACGCATACGCCCTTTTTGGCCAACCAAGCAAGCTTGCAAAGGAAATCTGCACTACAATGAAGTCTCACTTCCCCCCGGTCAAAAGGGCCATCTGAAAAAAGTGTAAAATCCAGAAAGGCAGGACAGGCCATGGAGAACTGGGAGCCTTGTTATGCTGATGGGCGGGATGTAAATTGCCAACAGCCACTCCGGAGAAGTGTATGGTGTTTCCTGAAACATCTAAAAAACAAAGCAACAGAGCCTAGGGCAATTCCACTTATGGTCCTATAGCTTAGGGAAATTAAAATCAAAAAGACACAGCCACCCCAAAGGTTGGGACGGCTCTGTTTACAAGAACCTGGTTTACGGTACAAGTTCAATATCGCAGAAAGTGAAAAATGGATAAAGAAGTTGTGGTACTTACGTACAATGCAATATCACTCAGCAAGGAAATCTATGTCATCAGGCCCGTAGCAGCATAATGAGTGGATTCAGGTACGATGATTCTAACTGAAATAAGTCACACAGGAAAAGAAACATCATAAGATATCACTAATACACGGAATGTAACCTTGGCTACACAGGAACTGAATTACAAAACAGAACAGGGTCTCAAATTAAGAAACCCAACTTATGCTTGCTTAAGGGGAAAGGTGAGTTGGGGTGCTGCATAAAACCAGAGATTGAAATGAGCACAGATAAAGTTCCTTAAGCCAAATATGGAATAGACAAGAGCTACTCCTTGCTCAACGAAATGGACTCAACACCCCATATTAAATGCCTAAGAGTGTACCTGACTAGGAAGTATCTTAAAACCTATGGATTGCTATGTCTCTGAAAGAGAATCAAGTGTGTGTACAGGGGCATAAACGCAGCCGTGATAGGATTGGAGAGGTTCGGTGAGCAAATGAAGACCCTTTGAAGTCATATTGTATGGTACCCATTCCACGGGTCTCAACTCTCCAGGTTTAAGGTATTCTTCCTTCAGCTAAAACATGCATGTGGAACCCAGAGTATGATCAACCGTGTGATCGGGAGACGTGTTCCAATATGTGTCAGTTTTCGTCCCCTGGTACTCGGGTGCAACATGCCAGACGCTTTACTAACACTCTCCCGACTTGGAGAGTCAGTGCCTTTAACCTCCTGTTTGGCCCAGTTTGCAATTTCTGCGGAAGATGAACAGGAATAGGGAGAACCAATGACAGACTAGCTGGAGGTGTCTGGACGGGCAAATTTAACTCTCATTTCCCACCAGGAAGAGGAATTAACCAAAGGCTCAGCGTGCCGTGCCGGAACCAGATTAGGGCCTGAAGCCATCCTGCGGTGTTGCGGCCAGCTCACGAGAAAGCGAGTTGAAGAAAGGAGCTCAGGGGCACTGTAATTCACAAACCTGCAGAGTTATAAATGACAGCTATCGTCCAAAAATATACTGAAGTAAGGCTGCCAAGAGGACTTGAAAGCGGGGCAGAATTGCAGGAAACCGATTTCAGGAGGTAGACTGGAATTGCATTTAAAGCATAGGAAAAGAGGCAGAACGTCCACAATGATGCACTTGGCCAAAAAGGGCGTATGCGTTTTTTCCTGAATATATTCAGGAAAAAACGCATACGCCCTTTTTGGCCAACCAAGCAAGCTTGCAAAGGAAATCTGCACTACAATGAAGTCTCACTTCCCCCTGGTCAAAAGGGCCATCTGAAAAAAGTGTAAAATCCAGAAAGGCAGGACAGGCCATGGAGAACTGGGAGCCTTGTTATGCTGATGGGCGGGATGTAAATTGCCAACAGCCACTCGGGAGAAGTGTATGGTGTTTCCTGAAACATCTAAAAAACAAAGCAACAGAGCCTAGGGCACTTCCACTTATGGTCCTATAGCTTAGGGAAATTAAAATCAAAAGACACAGCCACCCCAAAGGTTGGGACGGCTCTGTTTACAAGAACCTGGTTTACGGTACAAGTTCAATATCGCAGAAAGTGAAAAATGGATAAAGAAGTTGTGGTACTTATGTACAATGCAGTATCACTCAGCAATGAAATCTATGTCATCAGGCCCGTAGCAGCATAATGAGTGGATTCAGGTACGATGATTCTAACTGAAATAAGTCACACAGGAAAAGAAACATCATAAGATATCACTAATACACGGAATGTAACCTTGGCTACACAGGAACTGAATTCCAAAACAGAACAGGGTCTCAAATTTAGAAACCCAACTTATGCTTGCTTAAGGGGAAAGGTGAGTTGGGGTGCTGCATAAAACCAGAGATTGAAATGAGCACAGATAAAGTTCCTTAAGCCAAATATGGAATAGACAAGAGCTACTCCTTGCTCAACGAAATGGACTCAACACCCCATATTAAATGCCTAAGAGTGTACCTGAGTAGGAAGTATCTTAAAACCTATGGATTGCTATGTCTCTGAAAGAGAATCAAGTGTGTGTACAGGGGCATAAACGCAGCAGTGATAGGATTGGAGAGGTTCGGTGAGCAAATGAAGACCCTTTGAAGTCATATTGCATGGTACCCATTCCACGGGTCTCAACTCTCCAGGTTTAAGGTATTCTTCCTTCAGCTAAAACATGCATGTGGAACCCAGAGTATGATCAACCGTGTGATCGGGAGACGTGTTCCAATATGTGTCAGTTTTCGTCCCCTGGTACTCGGGTGCAACATTCCAGACGCTTTACTAACACTCTCCCGACTTGGAGAGTCAGTGCCTTTAACCTCCTGTTTGGCCCAGTTTGCAATTTCTGCGGAAGATGAACAGGAATAGGGAGAACCAATGACAGACTAGCTGGAGGTGTCTGGACGGGCAAATTTAACTCTCATTTCCCACCAGGAAGAGGAATTAACCAAAGGCTCAGCGTGCCGTGCCGGAACCAGATTAGGGCCTGAAGCCATCCTGCGGTGTTGCGGCCAGCTCACGAGAAAGCGAGTTGAAGAAAGGAGCTCAGGGGCACTGTAATTCACAAACCTGCAGAGTTATAAATGACAGCTATCGTCCAAAAATATACTGAAGTAAGGCTGCCAAGAGGACTTGAAAGCGGGGCAGAATTGCAGGAAACCGATTTCAGGAGGTAGACTGGAATTGCATTTAAAGCATAGGAAAAGAGGCAGAATGTCCACAATGATGCACTTGGCCAAAAAGGGCGTATGCGTTTTTTCCTGAATATATTCAGGAAAAAACGCATACGCCCTTTTTGGCCAACCAAGCAAGCTTGCAAAGGAAATCTGCACTACAATGAAGTCTCACTTCCCCCCGGTCAAAAGGGCCATCTGAAAAAAGTGTAAAATCCAGAAAGGCAGGACAGGCCATGGAGAACTGGGAGCCTTGTTATGCTGATGGGCGGGATGTCAATTGCCAACAGCCACTCGGGAGAAGTGTATGGTGTTTCCTGAAACATCTAAAAAACAAAGCAACAGAGCCTAGGGCACTTCCACTTATGGTCCTATAGCTTAGGGAAATTAAAATCAAAAAGACACAGCCACCCCAAAGGTTGGGACGGCTCTGTTTACAAGAACCTGGTTTACGGTACAAGTTCAATATCGCAGAAAGTGAAAAATGGATAAAGAAGTTGTGGTACTTACGTACAATGCAATATCACTCAGCAAGGAAATCTATGTCATCAGGCCCGTAGCAGCATAATGAGTGGATTCAGGTACGATGATTCTAACTGAAATAAGTCACACAGGAAAAGAAACATCATAAGATATCACTAATACACGGAATGTAACCTTGGCTACACAGGAACTGAATTACAAAACAGAACAGGGTCTCAAATTAAGAAACCCAACTTATGCTTGCTTAAGGGGAAAGGTGAGTTGGGGTGCTGCATAAAACCAGAGATTGAAATGAGCACAGATAAAGTTCCTTAAGCCAAATATGGAATAGACAAGAGCTACTCCTTGCTCAACGAAATGGACTCAACACCCCATATTAAATGCCTAAGAGTGTACCTGACTAGGAAGTATCTTAAAACCTATGGATTGCTATGTCTCTGAAAGAGAATCAAGTGTGTGTACAGGGGCATAAACGCAGCCGTGATAGGATTGGAGAGGTTCGGTGAGCAAATGAAGACCCTTTGAAGTCATATTGAATGGTACCCATTCCACGGGTCTCAACTCTCCAGGTTTAAGGTATTCTTCCTTCAGCTAAAACATGCATGTGGAACCCAGAGTATGATCAACCGTGTGATCGGGAGACGTGTTCCAATATGTGTCAGTTTTCGTCCCCTGGTACTCGGGTGCAACATGCCAGACGCTTTACTAACACTCTCCCGACTTGGAGAGTCAGTGCCTTTAACCTCCTGTTTGGCCCAGTTTGCAATTTCTGCGGAAGATGAACAGGAATAGGGAGAACCAATGACAGACTAGCTGGAGGTGTCTGGACGGGCAAATTTAACTCTCATTTCCCACCAGGAAGAGGAATTAACCAAAGGCTCAGCGTGCCGTGCCGGAACCAGATTAGGGCCTGAAGCCATCCTGCGGTGTTGCGGCCAGCTCACGAGAAAGCGAGTTGAAGAAAGGAGCTCAGGGGCACTGTAATTCACAAACCTGCAGAGTTATAAATGACAGCTATCGTCCAAAAATATACTGAAGTAAGGCTGCCAAGAGGACTTGAAAGCGGGGCAGAATTGCAGGAAACCGATTTCAGGAGGTAGACTGGAATTGCATTTAAAGCATAGGAAAAGAGGCAGAACGTCCACAATGATGCACTTGGCCAAAAAGGGCGTATGCGTTTTTTCCTGAATATATTCAGGAAAAAACGCATACGCCCTTTTTGGCCAACCAAGCAAGCTTGCAAAGGAAATCTGCACTACAATGAAGTCTCACTTCCCCCCGGTCAAAAGGGCCATCTGAAAAAAGTGTAAAATCCAGAAAGGCAGGACAGGCCATGGAGAACTGGGAGCCTTGTTATGCTGATGGGCGGGATGTAAATTGCCAACAGCCACTCGGGAGAAGTGTATGGTGTTTCCTGAAACATCTAAAAAACAAAGCAACAGAGCCTAGGGCACTTCCACTTATGGTCCTATAGCTTAGGGAAATTAAAATCAAAAGACACAGCCACCCCAAAGGTTGGGACGGCTCTGTTTACAAGAACCTGGTTTACGGTACAAGTTCAATATCGCAGAAAGTGAAAAATGGATAAAGAAGTTGTGGTACTTACGTACAATGCAGTATCACTCAGCAATGAAATCTATGTCATCAGGCCCGTAGCAGCATAATGAGTGGATTCAGGTACGATGATTCTAACTGAAATAAGTCACACAGGAAAAGAAACATCATAAGATATCACTAATACATGGAATGTAACCTTGGCTACACAGGAACTGAATTCCAAAACAGAACAGGGTCTCAAATTTAGAAACCCAACTTATGCTTGCTTAAGGGGAAAGGTGAGTTGGGGTGCTGCATAAAACCAGAGATTGAAATGAGCACAGATAAAGTTCCTTAAGCCAAATATGGAATAGACAAGAGCTACTCCTTGCTCAACGAAATGGACTCAACACCCCATATTAAATGCCTAAGAGTGTACCTGAGTAGGAAGTATCTTAAAACCTATGGATTGCTATGTCTCTGAAAGAGAATCAAGTGTGTGTACAGGGGCATAAACGCAGCAGTGATAGGATTGGAGAGGTTCGGTGAGCAAATGAAGACCCTTTGAAGTCATATTGCATGGTACCCATTCCACGGGTCTCAACTCTCCAGGTTTAAGGTATTCTTCCTTCAGCTAAAACATGCATGTGGAACCCAGAGTATGATCAACCGTGTGATCGGGAGACGTGTTCCAATATGTGTCAGTTTTCGTCCCCTGGTACTCGGGTGCAACATTCCAGACGCTTTACTAACACTCTCCCGACTTGGAGAGTCAGTGCCTTTAACCTCCTGTTTGGCCCAGTTTGCAATTTCTGCGGAAGATGAACAGGAATAGGGAGAACCAATGACAGACTAGCTGGAGGTGTCTGGACGGGCAAATTTAACTCTCATTTCCCACCAGGAAGAGGAATTAACCAAAGGCTCAGCGTGCCGTGCCGGAACCAGATTAGGGCCTGAAGCCATCCTGCGGTGTTGCGGCCAGCTCACGAGAAAGCGAGTTGAAGAAAGGAGCTCAGGGGCACTGTAATTCACAAACCTGCAGAGTTATAAATGACAGCTATCGTCCAAAAATATACTGAAGTAAGGCTGCCAAGAGGACTTGAAAGCGGGGCAGAATTGCAGGAAACCGATTTCAGGAGGTAGACTGGAATTGCATTTAAAGCATAGGAAAAGAGGCAGAATGTCCACAATGATGCACTTGGCCAAAAAGGGCGTATGCGTTTTTTCCTGAATATATTCAGGAAAAAACGCATACGCCCTTTTTGGCCAACCAAGCAAGCTTGCAAAGGAAATCTGCACTACAATGAAGTCTCACTTCCCCCCGGTCAAAAGGGCCATCTGAAAAAAGTGTAAAATCCAGAAAGGCAGGACAGGCCATGGAGAACTGGGAGCCTTGTTATGCTGATGGGCGGGATGTCAATAGCCAACAGCCACTCGGGAGAAGTGTATGGTGTTTCCTGAAACATCTAAAAAACAAAGCAACAGAGCCTAGGGCACTTCCACTTATGGTCCTATAGCTTAGGGAAATTAAAATCAAAAGACACAGCCACCCCAAAGGTTGGGACGGCTCTGTTTACAAGAACCTGGTTTACGGTACAAGTTCAATATCGCAGAAAGTGAAAAATGGATAAAGAAGTTGTGGTACTTACGTACAATGCAGTATCACTCAGCAATGAAATCTATGTCATCAGGCCCGTAGCAGCATAATGAGTGGATTCAGGTACGATGATTCTAACTGAAATAAGTCACACAGAAAAAGAAACATCATAAGATATCACTAATACACGGAATGTAAACTTGGCTACACAGGAACTGAATTACAAAACAGAACAGGGTCTCAAATTTAGAAACCCAACTTATGCTTGCTTAAGGGGAAAGGTGAGTTGGGGTGCTGCATAAAACCAGAGATTGAAATGAGCACAGATAAAGTTCCTTAAGCCAAATATGGAATAGACAAGAGCTACTCCTTGCTCAACGAAATGGACTCAACACCCCATATTAAATGCCTAAGAGTGTACCTGACTAGGAAGTATCTTAAAACCTATGGATTGCTATGTCTCTGAAAGAGAATCAAGTGTGTGTACAGGGGCATAAACGCAGCAGTGATAGGATTGGAGAGGTTCGGTGAGCAAATGAAGACCCTTTGAAGTCATATTGCATGGTACCCATTCCACGGGTCTCAACTCTCCAGGTTTAAGGTATTCTTCCTTCAGCTAAAACATGCATGTGGAACCCAGAGTATGATCAACCATGTGATCGGGAGACGTGTTCCAATATGTGTCAGTTTTCGTCCCCTGGTACTCGGGTGCAACATTCCAGACGCTTTACTAACACTCTCCCGACTTGGAGAGTCAGTGCCTTTAACCTCCTGTTTGGCCCAGTTTGCAATTTCTGCGGAAGATGAACAGGAATAGGGAGAACCAATGACAGACTAGCTGGAGGTGTCTGGACGGGCAAATTTAACTCTCATTTCCCACCAGGAAGAGGAATTAACCAAAGGCTCAGCGTGCCGTGCCGGAACCAGATTAGGGCCTGAAGCCATCCTGCGGTGTTGCGGCCAGCTCACGAGAAAGCGAGTTGAAGAAAGGAGCTCAGGGGCACTGTAATTCACAAACCTGCAGAGTTATAAATGACAGCTATCGTCCAAAAATATACTGAAGTAAGGCTGCCAAGAGGACTTGAAAGCGGGGCAGAATTGCAGGAAACCGATTTCAGGAGGTAGACTGGAATTGCATTTAAAGCATAGGAAAAGAGGCAGAACGTCCACAATGATGCACTTGGCCAAAAAGGGCGTATGCGTTTTTTCCTGAATATATTCAGGAAAAAACGCATACGCCCTTTTTGGCCAACCAAGCAAGCTTGCAAAGGAAATCTGCACTACAATGAAGTCTCACTTCCCCCCGGTCAAAAGGGCCATCTGAAAAAAGTGTAAAATCCAGAAAGGCAGGACAGGCCATGGAGAACTGGGAGCCTTGTTATGCTGATGGGCGGGATGTAAATTGCCAACAGTCACTCGGGAGAAGTGTATGGTGTTTCCTGAAACATCTAAAAAACAAAGCAACAGAGCCTAGGGCACTTCCACTTATGGTCCTATAGCTTAGGGAAATTAAAATCAAAAAGACACAGCCACCCCAAAGGTTGGGACGGCTCTGTTTACAAGAACCTGGTTTACGGTACAAGTTCAATATCGCAGAAAGTGAAAAATGGATAAAGAAGTTGTGGTACTTACGTACAATGCAGTATCACTCAGCAATGAAATCTATGTCATCAGGCCCGTAGCAGCATAATGAGTGGATTCAGGTACGATGATTCTAACTGAAATAAGTCACACAGGAAAAGAAACATCATAAGATATCACTAATACACGGAATGTAACCTTGGCTACACAGGAACTGAATTACAAAACAGAACAGGGTCTCAAATTTAGAAACCCAACTTATGCTTGCTTAAGGGGAAAGGTGAGTTGGGGTGCTGCATAAAACCAGAGATTGAAATGAGCACAGATAAAGTTCCTTAAGCCAAATATGGAATAGACAAGAGCTACTCCTTGCTCAACGAAATGGACTCAACACCCCATATTAAATGCCTAAGAGTGTACCTGACTAGGAAGTATCTTAAAACCTATGGATTGCTATGTCTCTGAAAGAGAATCAAGTGTGTGTACAGGGGCATAAACGCAGCAGTGATAGGATTGGAGAGGTTCGGTGAGCAAATGAAGACCCTTTGAAGTCATATTGCATGGTACCCATTCCACGGGTCTCAACTCTCCAGGTTTAAGGTATTCTTCCTTCAGCTAAAACATGCATGTGGAACCCAGAGTATGATCAACCGTGTGATCGGGAGACGTGTTCCAATATGTGTCAGTTTTCGTCCCCTGGTACTCGGGTGCAACATTCCAGACGCTTTACTAACACTCTCCCGACTTGGAGAGTCAGTGCCTTTAACCTCCTGTTTGGCCCAGTTTGCAATTTCTGCGGAAGATGAACAGGAATAGGGAGAACCAATGACAGACTAGCTGGAGGTGTCTGGACGGGCAAATTTAACTCTCATTTCCCACCAGGAAGAGGAATTAACCAAAGGCTCAGTGTGCCGTGCCGGAACCAGATTAGGGCCTGAAGCCATCCTGCGGTGTTGCGGCCAGCTCACGAGAAAGCGAGTTGAAGAAAGGAGCTCAGGGGCACTGTAATTCACAAACCTGCAGAGTTATAAATGACAGCTATCGTCCAAAAATATACTGAAGTAAGGCTGCCAAGAGGACTTGAAAGCGGGGCAGAATTGCAGGAAACCGATTTCAGGAGGTAGACTGGAATTGCATTTAAAGCATAGGAAAAGAGGCAGAACGTCCACAATGATGCACTTGGCCAAAAAGGGCGTATGCGTTTTTTCCGGAATATATTCAGGAAAAAACGCATACGCCCTTTTTGGCCAACCAAGCAAGCTTGCAAAGGAAATCTGCACTACAATGAAGTCTCACTTCCCCCCGGTCAAAAGGGCCATCTGAAAAAAGTGTAAAATCCAGAAAGGCAGGACAGGCCATGGAGAACTGGGAGCCTTGTTATGCTGATGGGCGGGATGTAAATTGCCAACAGCCACTCGGGAGAAGTGTATGGTGTTTCCTGAAACATCTAAAAAACAAAGCAACAGAGCCTAGGGCACTTCCACTTATGGTCCTATAGCTTAGGGAAATTAAAATCAAAAAGACACAGCCACCCCAAAGGTTGGGACGGCTCTGTTTACAAGAACCTGGTTTACGGTACAAGTTCAATATCGCAGAAAGTGAAAAATGGATAAAGAAGTTGTGGTACTTATGTACAATGCAGTATCACTCAGCAATGAAATCTATGTCATCAGGCCCGTAGCAGCATAATGAGTGGATTCAGGTACGATGATTCTAACTGAAATAAGTCACACAGGAAAAGAAACATCATAAGATATCACTAATACACGGAATGTAACCTTGGCTACACAGGAACTGAATTACAAAACAGAACAGGGTCTCAAATTTAGAAACCCAACTTATGCTTGCTTAAGGGGAAAGGTGAGTTGGGGTGCTGCATAAAACCAGAGATTGAAATGAGCACAGATAAAGTTCCTTAAGCCAAATATGGAATAGACAAGAGCTACTCCTTGCTCAACGAAATGGACTCAACACCCCATATTAAATGCCTAAGAGTGTACCTGACTAGGAAGTATCTTAAAACCTATGGATTGCTATGTCTCTGAAAGAGAATCAAGTGTGTGTACAGGGGCATAAACGCAGCAGTGATAGGATTGGAGAGGTTCGGTGAGCAAATGAAGACCCTTTGAAGTCATATTGCATGGTACCCATTCCACGGGTCTCAACTCTCCAGGTTTAAGGTATTCTTCCTTCAGCTAAAACATGCATGTGGAACCCAGAGTATGATCAACCGTGTGATCGGGAGACGTGTTCCAATATGTGTCAGTTTTCGTCCCCTGGTACTCGGGTGCAACATTCCAGACGCTTTACTAACACTCTCCCGACTTGGAGAGTCAGTGCCTTTAACCTCCTGTTTGGCCCAGTTTGCAATTTCTGCGGAAGATGAACAGGAATAGGGAGAACCAATGACAGACTAGCTGGAGGTGTCTGGACGGGCAAATTTAACTCTCATTTCCCACCAGGAAGAGGAATTAACCAAAGGCTCAGCGTGCCGTGCCGGAACCAGATTAGGGCCTGAAGCCATCCTGTGGTGTTGCGGCCAGCTCACGAGAAAGCGAGTTGAAGAAAGGAGCTCAGGGGCACTGTAATTCACAAACCTGCAGAGTTATAAATGACAGCTATCGTCCAAAAATATACTGAAGTAAGGCTGCCAAGAGGACTTGAAAGCGGGGCAGAATTGCAGGAAACTGATTTCAGGAGGTAGACTGGAATTGCATTTAAAGCATAGGAAAAGAGGCAGAACGTCCACAATGATGCACTTGGCCAAAAAGGGCGTATGCGTTTTTTCCTGAATATATTCAGGAAAAAACGCATACGCCCTTTTTGGCCAACCAAGCAAGCTTGCAAAGGAAATCTGCACTACAATGAAGTCTCACTTCCCCCCGGTCAAAAGGGCCATCTGAAAAAAGTGTAAAATCCAGAAAGGCAGGACAGGCCATGGAGAACTGGGAGCCTTGTTATGCTGATGGGCGGGATGTCAATTGCCAACAGCCACTGGGGAGAAGTGTATGGTGTTTCCTGAAACATCTAAAAAACAAAGCAACAGAGCCTAGGGCACTTCCACTTATGGTCCTATAGCTTAGGGAAATTAAAATCAAAAAGACACAGCCACCCCAAAGGTTGGGACGGCTCTGTTTACAAGAACCTGGTTTACGGTACAAGTTCAATATCGCAGAAAGTGAAAAATGGATAAAGAAGTTGTGGTACTTATGTACAATGCAGTATCACTCAGCAATGAAATCTATGTCATCAGGCCCGTAGCAGCATAATGAGTGGATTCAGGTACGATGATTCTAACTGAAATAAGTCACACAGGAAAAGAAACATCATAAGATATCACTAATACACGGAATGTAACCTTGGCTACACAGGAACTGAATTCCAAAACAGAACAGGGTCTCAAATTTAGAAACCCAACTTATGCTTGCTTAAGGGGAAAGGTGAGTTGGGGTGCTGCATAAAACCAGAGATTGAAATGAGCACAGATAAAGTTCCTTAAGCCAAATATGGAATAGACAAGAGCTACTCCTTGCTCAACGAAATGGACTCAACACCCCATATTAAATGCCTAAGAGTGTACCTGACTAGGAAGTATCTTAAAACCTATGGATTGCTATGTCTCTGAAAGAGAATCAAGTGTGTGTACAGGGGCATAAACGCAGCAGTGATAGGATTGGAGAGGTTCGGTGAGCAAATGAAGACCCTTTGAAGTCATATTGCATGGTACCCATTCCACGGGTCTCAACTCTCCAGGTTTAACGTATTCTTCCTTCAGCTAAAACATGCATGTGGAACCCAGAGTATGATCAACCGTGTGATCGGGAGACGTGTTCCAATATGTCTCAGTTTTCGTCCCCTGGTACTCGGGTGCAACATTCCAGACGCTTTACTAACACTCTCCCGACTTGGAGAGTCAGTGCCTTTAACCTCCTGTTTGGCCCAGTTTGCAATTTCTGCGGAAGATGAACAGGAATAGGGAGAACCAATGACAGACTAGCTGGAGGTGTCTGGACGGGCAAATTTAACTCTCATTTCCCACCAGGAAGAGGAATTAACCAAAGGCTCAGCGTGCCGTGCCGGAACCAGATTAGGGCCTGAAGCCATCCTGCGGTGTTGCGGCCAGCTCACGAGAAAGCGAGTTGAAGAAAGGAGCTCAGGGGCACTGTAATTCACAAACCTGCAGAGTTATAAATGACAGCTATCGTCCAAAAATATACTGAAGTAAGGCTGCCAAGAGGACTTGAAAGCGGGGCAGAATTGCAGGAAACCGATTTTAGGAGGTAGACTGGAATTGCATTTAAGGCATAGGAAAAGAGGCAGAACGTCCACAATGATGCACTTGGCCAAAAAGGGCGTATGCGTTTTTTCCTGAATATATTCAGGAAAAAACGCATACGCCCTTTTTGGCCAACCAAGCAAGCTTGCAAAGGAAATCTGCACTACAATGAAGTCTCACTTCCCCCCGGTCAAAAGGGCCATCTGAAAAAAGTGTAAAATCCAGAAAGGCAGGACAGGCCATGGAGAACTGGGAGCCTTGTTATGCTGATGGGCGGGATGTAAATTGCCAACAGTCACTCGGGAGAAGTGTATGGTGTTTCCTGAAACATCTAAAAAACAAAGCAACAGAGCCTAGGGCACTTCCACTTATGGTCCTATAGCTTAGGGAAATTAAAATCAAAAAGACACAGCCACCCCAAAGGTTGGGACGGCTCTGTTTACAAGAACCTGGTTTACGGTACAAGTTCAATATCGCAGAAAGTGAAAAATGGATAAAGAAGTTGTGGTACTTATGTACAATGCAGTATCACTCAGCAATGAAATCTATGTCATCAGGCCCGTAGCAGCATAATGAGTGGATTCAGGTACGATGATTCTAACTGAAATAAGTCACACAGAAAAAGAAACATCATAAGATATCACTAATACACGGAATGTAACCTTGGCTACACAGGAACTGAATTACAAAACAGAACAGGGTCTCGAATTTAGAAACCCAACTTATGCTTGCTTAAGGGGAAAGGTGAGTTGGGGTGCTGCATAAAACCAGAGATTGAAATGAGCACAGATAAAGTTCCTTAAGCCAAATATGGAATAGACAAGAGCTACTCCTTGCTCAACGAAATGGACTCAACACCCCATATTAAATGCCTAAGAGTGTACCTGACTAGGAAGTATCTTAAAACCTATGGATTGCTATGTCTCTGAAAGAGAATCAAGTGTGTGTACAGGGGCATAAACGCAGCAGTGATAGGATTGGAGAGGTTCGGTGAGCAAATGAAGACCCTTTGAAGTCATATTGCATGGTACCCATTCCACGGGTCTCAACTCTCCAGGTTTAAGGTATTCTTCCTTCAGCTAAAACATGCATGTGGAACCCAGAGTATGATCAACCGTGTGATCGGGAGACGTGTTCCAATATGTCTCAGTTTTCGTCCCCTGGTACTCGGGTGCAACATTCCAGACGCTTTACTAACACTCTCCCGACTTGGAGAGTCAGTGCCTTTAACCTCCTGTTTGGCCCAGTTTGCAATTTCTGCGGAAGATGAACAGGAATAGGGAGAACCAATGACAGACTAGCTGGAGGTGTCTGGACGGGCAAATTTAACTCTCATTTCCCACCAGGAAGAGGAATTAACCAAAGGCTCAGCGTGCCGTGCCGGAACCAGATTAGGGCCTGAAGCCATCCTGCGGTGTTGCGGCCAGCTCACGAGAAAGCGAGTTGAAGAAAGGAGCTCAGGGGCACTGTAATTCACAAACCTGCAGAGTTATAAATGACAGCTATCGTCCAAAAATATACTGAAGTAAGGCTGCCAAGAGGACTTGAAAGCGGGGCAGAATTGCAGGAAACCGATTTTAGGAGGTAGACTGGAATTGCATTTAAGGCATAGGAAAAGAGGCAGAACGTCCACAATGATGCACTTGGCCAAAAAGGGCGTATGCGTTTTTTCCTGAATATATTCAGGAAAAAACGCATACGCCCTTTTTGGCCAACCAAGCAAGCTTGCAAAGGAAATCTGCACTACAATGAAGTCTCACTTCCCCCGGTCAAAAGGGCCATCTGAAAAAAGTGTAAAATCCAGAAAGGCAGGACAGGCCATGGAGAACTGGGAGCCTTGTTATGCTGATGGGCGGGATGTAAATTGCCAACAGTCACTCGGGAGAAGTGTATGGTGTTTCCTGAAACATCTAAAAAACAAAGCAACAGAGCCTAGGGCACTTCCACTTATGGTCCTATAGCTTAGGGAAATTAAAATCAAAAAGACACAGCCACCCCAAAGGTTGGGACGGCTCTGTTTACAAGAACCTGGTTTACGGTACAAGTTCAATATCGCAGAAAGTGAAAAATGGATAAAGAAGTTGTGGTACTTATGTACAATGCAGTATCACTCAGCAATGAAATCTATGTCATCAGGCCCGTAGCAGCATAATGAGTGGATTCAGGTACGATGATTCTAACTGAAATAAGTCACACAGAAAAAGAAACATCATAAGATATCACTAATACACGGAATGTAACCTTGGCTACACAGGAACTGAATTACAAAACAGAACAGGGTCTCGAATTTAGAAACCCAACTTATGCTTGCTTAAGGGGAAAGGTGAGTTGGGGTGCTGCATAAAACCAGAGATTGAAATGAGCACAGATAAAGTTCCTTAAGCCAAATATGGAATAGACAAGAGCTACTCCTTGCTCAACGAAATGGACTCAACACCCCATATTAAATGCCTAAGAGTGTACCTGACTAGGAAGTATCTTAAAACCTATGGATTGCTATGTCTCTGAAAGAGAATCAAGTGTGTGTACAGGGGCATAAACGCAGCAGTGATAGGATTGGAGAGGTTCGGTGAGCAAATGAAGACCCTTTGAAGTCATATTGCATGGTACCCATTCCACGGGTCTCAACTCTCCAGGTTTAAGGTATTCTTCCTTCAGCTAAAACATGCATGTGGAACCCAGAGTATGATCAACCGTGTGATCGGGAGACGTGTTCCAATATGTGTCAGTTTTCGTCCCCTGGTACTCGGGTGCAACATTCCAGACGCTTTACTAACACTCTCCCGACTTGGAGAGTCAGTGCCTTTAACCTCCTGTTTGGCCCAGTTTGCAATTTCTGCGGAAGATGAACAGGAATAGGGAGAACCAATGACAGACTAGCTGGAGGTGTCTGGACGGGCAAATTTAACTCTCATTTCCCACCAGGAAGAGGAATTAACCAAAGGCTCAGCGTGCCGTGCCGGAACCAGATTAGGGCCTGAAGCCATCCTGCGGTGTTGCGGCCAGCTCACGAGAAAGCGAGTTGAAGAAAGGAGCTCAGGGGCACTGTAATTCACAAACCTGCAGAGTTATAAATGACAGCTATCATCCAAAAATATACTGAAGTAAGGCTGCCAAGAGGACTTGAAAGCGGGGCAGAATTGCAGGAAACCGATTTCAGGAGGTAGACTGGAATTGCATTTAAAGCATAGGAAAAGAGGCAGAACGTCCACAATGATGCACTTGGCCAAAAAGGGCGTATGCGTTTTTTCCTGAATATATTCAGGAAAAAACGCATACGCCCTTTTTGGCCAACCAAGCAAGCTTGCAAAGGAAATCTGCACTACAATGAATTCTCACTTCCCCCCGGTCAAAAGGGCCATCTGAAAAAAGTGTAAAATCCAGAAAGGCAGGACAGGCCATGGAGAACTGGGAGCCTTGTTATGCTGATGGGCGGGATGTCAATTGCCAACAGCCACTCGGGAGAAGTGTATGGTGTTTCCTGAAACATCTAAAAAACAAAGCAACAGAGCCTAGGGCACTTCCACTTATGGTCCTATAGCTTAGGGAAATTAAAATCAAAAAGACACAGCCACCCCAAAGGTTGGGACGGCTCTGTTTACAAGAACCTGGTTTACGGTACAAGTTCAATATCGCAGAAAGTGAAAAATGGATAAAGAAGTTGTGGTACTTACGTACAATGCAGTATCACTCAGCAATGAAATCTATGTCATCAGGCCCGTAGCAGCATAATGAGTGGATTCAGGTACGATGATTCTAACTGAAATAAGTCACACAGGAAAAGAAACATCATAAGATATCACTAATACACGGAATGTAACCTTGGCTACACAGGAACTGAATTACAAAACAGAACAGGGTCTCAAATTTAGAAACCCAACTTATGCTTGCTTAAGGGGAAAGGTGAGTTGGGGTGCTGCATAAAACCAGAGATTGAAATGAGCACAGATAAAGTTCCTTAAGCCAAATATGGAATAGACAAGAGCTACTCCTTGCTCAACGAAATGGACTCAACACCCCATATTAAATGCCTAAGAGTGTACCTGACTAGGAAGTATCTTAAAACCTATGGATTGCTATGTCTCTGAAAGAGAATCAAGTGTGTGTACAGGGGCATAAACGCAGCAGTGATAGGATTGGAGAGGTTCGGTGAGCAAATGAAGACCCTTTGAAGTCATATTGCATGGTACCCATTCCACGGGTCTCAACTCTCCAGGTTTAAGGTATTCTTCCTTCAGCTAAAACATGCATGTGGAACCCAGAGTATGATCAACCGTGTGATCGGGAGACGTGTTCCAATATGTCTCAGTTTTCGTCCCCTGGTACTCGGGTGCAACATTCCAGACGCTTTACTAACACTCTCCCGACTTGGAGAGTCAGTGCCTTTAACCTCCTGTTTGGCCCAGTTTGCAATTTCTGCGGAAGATGAACAGGAATAGGGAGAACCAATGACAGACTAGCTGGAGGTGTCTGGACGGGCAAATTTAACTCTCATTTCCCACCAGGAAGAGGAATTAACCAAAGGCTCAGCGTGCCGTGCCGGAACCAGATTAGGGCCTGAAGCCATCCTGCGGTGTTGCGGCCAGCTCACGAGAAAGCGAGTTGAAGAAAGGAGCTCAGGGGCACTGTAATTCACAAACCTGCAGAGTTATAAATGACAGCTATCGTCCAAAAATATACTGAAGTAAGGCTGCCAAGAGGACTTGAAAGCGGGGCAGAATTGCAGGAAACCGATTTCAGGAGGTAGACTGGAATTGCATTGAAAGCATAGGAAAAGAGGCAGAACGTCCACAATGATGCACTTGGCCAAAAAGGGCGTATGCGTTTTTTCCTGAATATATTCAGGAAAAAACGCATACGCCCTTTTTGGCCAACCAAGCAAGCTTGCAAAGGAAATCTGCACTACAATGAAGTCTCACTTCCCCCCGGTCAAAAGGGCCATCTGAAAAAAGTGTAAAATCCAGAAAGGCAGGACAGGCCATGGAGAACTGGGAGCCTTGTTATGCTGATGGGCGGGATGTAAATTGCCAACAGCCACTCGGGAGAAGTGTATGGTGTTTCCTGAAACATCTAAAAAACAAAGCAACAGAGCCTAGGGCACTTCCACTTATGGTCCTATAGCTTAGGGAAATTAAAATCAAAAAGACACAGCCACCCCAAAAGTTGGGACGGCTCTGTTTACAAGAACCTGGTTTACGGTACAAGTTCAATATCGCAGAAAGTGAAAAATGGATAAAGAAGTTGTGGTACTTACGTACAATGCAGTATCACTCAGCAATGAAATCTATGTCATCAGGCCCGTAGCAGCATAATGAGTGGATTCAGGTACGATGATTCTAACTGAAATAAGTCACACAGGAAAAGAAACATCATAAGATATCACTAATACACGGAATGTAACCTTGGCTACACAGGAACTGAATTCCAAAACAGAACAGGGTCTCAAATTTAGAAACCCAACTTATGCTTGCTTAAGGGGAAAGGTGAGTTGGGGTGCTGCATAAAACCAGAGATTGAAATGAGCACAGATAAAGTTCCTTAAGCCAAATATGGAATAGACAAGAGCTACTCCTTGCTCAACGAAATGGACTCAACACCCCATATTAAATGCCTAAGAGTGTACCTGACTAGGAAGTATCTTAAAACCTATGGATTGCTATGTCTCTGAAAGAGAATCAAGTGTGTGTACAGGGGCATAAAAGCAGCAGTGATAGGATTGGAGAGGTTCGGTGAGCAAATGAAGACCCTTTGAAGTCATATTGCATGGTACCCATTCCACGGGTCTCAACTCTCCAGGTTTAAGGTATTCTTCCTTCAGCTAAAACATGCATGTGGAACCCAGAGTATGATCAACCGTGTGATCGGGAGACGTGTTCCAATATGTGTCAGTTTTCGTCCCCTGGTACTCGGGTGCAACATTCCAGACGCTTTACTAACACTCTCCCGACTTGGAGAGTCAGTGCCTTTAACCTCCTGTTTGGCCCAGTTTGCAATTTCTGCGGAAGATGAACAGGAATAGGGAGAACCAATGACAGACTAGCTGGAGGTGTCTGGACGGGCAAATTTAACTCTCATTTCCCACCAGGAAGAGGAATTAACCAAAGGCTCAGCGTGCCGTGCCGGAACCAGATTAGGGCCTGAAGCCATCCTGCGGTGTTGCGGCCAGCTCACGAGAAAGCGAGTTGAAGAAAGGAGCTCAGGGGCACTGTAATTCACAAACCTGCAGAGTTATAAATGACAGCTATCGTCCAAAAATATACTGAAGTAAGGCTGCCAAGAGGACTTGAAAGCGGGGCAGAATTGCAGGAAACCGATTTCAGGAGGTAGACTGGAATTGCATTGAAAGCATAGGAAAAGAGGCAGAACGTCCACAATGATGCACTTGGCCAAAAAGGGCGTATGCGTTTTTTCCTGAATATATTCAGGAAAAAACGCATACGCCCTTTTTGGCCAACCAAGCAAGCTTGCAAAGGAAATCTGCACTACAATGAAGTCTCACTTCCCCCCGGTCAAAAGGGCCATCTGAAAAAAGTGTAAAATCCAGAAAGGCAGGACAGGCCATGGAGAACTGGGAGCCTTGTTATGCTGATGGGCGGGATGTAAATTGCCAACAGCCACTCGGGAGAAGTGTATGGTGTTTCCTGAAACATCTAAAAAACAAAGCAACAGAGCCTAGGGCACTTCCACTTATGGTCCTATAGCTTAGGGAAATTAAAATCAAAAAGACACAGCCACCCCAAAGGTTGGGACGGCTCTGTTTACAAGAACCTGGTTTACGGTACAAGTTCAATATCGCAGAAAGTGAAAAATGGATAAAGAAGTTGTGGTACTTACGTACAATGCAGTATCACTCAGCAATGAAATCTATGTCATCAGGCCCGTAGCAGCATAATGAGTGGATTCAGGTACGATGATTCTAACTGAAATAAGTCACACAGGAAAAGAAACATCATAAGATATCACTAATACACGGAATGTAACCTTGGCTACACAGGAACTGAATTCCAAAACAGAACAGGGTCTCAAATTTAGAAACCCAACTTATGCTTGCTTAAGGGGAAAGGTGAGTTGGGGTGCTGCATAAAACCAGAGATTGAAATGAGCACAGATAAAGTTCCTTAAGCCAAATATGGAATAGACAAGAGCTACTCCTTGCTCAACGAAATGGACTCAACACCCCATATTAAATGCCTAAGAGTGTACCTGACTAGGAAGTATCTTAAAACCTATGGATTGCTATGTCTCTGAAAGAGAATCAAGTGTGTGTACAGGGGCATAAAAGCAGCAGTGATAGGATTGGAGAGGTTCGGTGAGCAAATGAAGACCCTTTGAAGTCATATTGCATGGTACCCATTCCACGGGTCTCAACTCTCCAGGTTTAAGGTATTCTTCCTTCAGCTAAAACATGCATGTGGAACCCAGAGTATGATCAACCGTGTGATCGGGAGACGTGTTCCAATATGTGTCAGTTTTCGTCCCCTGGTACTCGGGTGCAACATTCCAGACGCTTTACTAACACTCTCCCGACTTGGAGAGTCAGTGCCTTTAACCTCCTGTTTGGCCCAGTTTGCAATTTCTGCGGAAGATGAACAGGAATAGGGAGAACCAATGACAGACTAGCTGGAGGTGTCTGGACGGGCAAATTTAACTCTCATTTCCCACCAGGAAGAGGAATTAACCAAAGGCTCAGCGTGCCGTGCCGGAACCAGATTAGGGCCTGAAGCCATCCTGCGGTGTTGCGGCCAGCTCACGAGAAAGCGAGTTGAAGAAAGGAGCTCAGGGGCACTGTAATTCACAAACCTGCAGAGTTATAAATGACAGCTATCGTCCAAAAATATACTGAAGTAAGGCTGCCAAGAGGACTTGAAAGTGGGGCAGAATTGCAGGAAACCGATTTCAGGAGGTAGACTGGAATTGCATTTAAAGCATAGGAAAAGAGGCAGAACGTCCACAATGATGCACTTGGCCAAAAAGGGCGTATGCGTTTTTTCCTGAATATATTCAGGAAAAAACGCATACGCCCTTTTTGGCCAACCAAGCAAGCTTGCAAAGGAAATCTGCACTACAATGAAGTCTCACTTCCCCCCGGTCAAAAGGGCCATCTGAAAAAAGTGTAAAATCCAGAAAGGCAGGACAGGCCATGGAGAACTGGGAGCCTTGTTATGCTGATGGGCGGGATGTCAATTGCCAACAGCCACTCGGGAGAAGTGTATGGTGTTTCCTGAAACATCTAAAAAACAAAGCAACAGAGCCTAGGGCACTTCCACTTATGGTCCTATAGCTTAGGGAAATTAAAATCAAAAAGACACAGCCACCCCAAAGGTTGGGACGGCTCTGTTTACAAGAACCTGGTTTACGGTACAAGTTCAATATCGCAGAAAGTGAAAAATGGATAAAGAAGTTGTGGTACTTACGTACAATGCAGTATCACTCAGCAATGAAATCTATGTCATCAGGCCCGTAGCAGCATAATGAGTGGATTCAGGTACGATGATTCTAACTGAAATAAGTCACACAGGAAAAGAAACATCATAAGATATCACTAATACACGGAATGTAACCTTGGCTACACAGGAACTGAATTACAAAACAGAACAGGGTCTCAAATTTAGAAACCCAACTTATGCTTGCTTAAGGGGAAAGGTGAGTTGGGGTGCTGCATAAAACCAGAGATTGAAATGAGCACAGATAAAGTTCCTTAAGCCAAATATGGAATAGACAAGAGCTACTCCTTGCTCAACGAAATGGACTCAACACCCCATATTAAATGCCTAAGAGTGTACCTGACTAGGAAGTATCTTAAAACCTATGGATTGCTATGTCTCTGAAAGAGAATCAAGTGTGTGTACAGGGGCATAAACGCAGCAGTGATAGGATTGGAGAGGTTCGGTGAGCAAATGAAGACCCTTTGAAGTCATATTGCATGGTACCCATTCCACGGGTCTCAACTCTCCAGGTTTAAGGTATTCTTCCTTCAGCTAAAACATGCATGTGGAACCCAGAGTATGATCAACCGTGTGATCGGGAGACGTGTTCCAATATGTGTCAGTTTTCGTCCCCTGGTACTCGGGTGCAACATTCCAGACGCTTTACTAACACTCTCCCGACTTGGAGAGTCAGTGCCTTTAACCTCCTGTTTGGCCCAGTTTGCAATTTCTGCGGAAGATGAACAGGAATAGGGAGAACCAATGACAGACTAGCTGGAGGTGTCTGGACGGGCAAATTTAACTCTCATTTCCCACCAGGAAGAGGAATTAACCAAAGGCTCAGCGTGCCGTGCCGGAACCAGATTAGGGCCTGAAGCCATCCTGCGGTGTTGCGGCCAGCTCACGAGAAAGCGAGTTGAAGAAAGGAGCTCAGGGGCACTGTAATTCACAAACCTGCAGAGTTATAAATGACAGCTATCTTCCAAAAATATACTGAAGTAAGGCTGCCAAGAGGACTTGAAAGCGGGGCAGAATTGCAGGAAACCGATTTCAGGAGGTAGACTGGAATTGCATTGAAAGCATAGGAAAAGAGGCAGAACGTCCACAATGATGCACTTGGCCAAAAAGGGCGTATGCGTTTTTTCCTGAATATATTCAGGAAAAAACGCATACGCCCTTTTTGGCCAACCAAGCAAGCTTGCAAAGGAAATCTGCACTACAATGAAGTCTCACTTCCCCCCGGTCAAAAGGGCCATCTGAAAAAAGTGTAAAATCCAGAAAGGCAGGACAGGCCATGGAGAACTGGGAGCCTTGTTATGCTGATGGGCGGGATGTCAATTGCCAACAGCCACTCGGGAGAAGTGTATGGTGTTTCCTGAAACATCTAAAAAACAAAGCAACAGAGCCTAGGGCACTTCCACTTATGGTCCTATAGCTTAGGGAAATTAAAATCAAAAAGACACAGCCACCCCAAAAGTTGGGACGGCTCTGTTTACAAGAACCTGGTTTACGGTACAAGTTCAATATCGCAGAAAGTGAAAAATGGATAAAGAAGTTGTGGTACTTACGTACAATGCAGTATCACTCAGCAATGAAATCTATGTCATCAGGCCCGTAGCAGCATAATGAGTGGATTCAGGTACGATGATTCTAACTGAAATAAGTCACAGAGGAAAAGAAACATCATAAGATATCACTAATACACGGAATGTAACCTTGGCTACACAGGAACTGAATTACAAAACAGAACAGGGTCTCAAATTTAGAAACCCAACTTATGCTTGCTTAAGGGGAAAGGTGAGTTGGGGTGCTGCATAAAACCAGAGATTGAAATGAGCACAGATAAAGTTCCTTAAGCCAAATATGGAATAGACAAGAGCTACTCCTTGCTCAACGAAATGGACTCAACACCCCATATTAAATGCCTAAGAGTGTACCTGACTAGGAAGTATCTTAAAACCTATGGATTGCTATGTCTCTGAAAGAGAATCAAGTGTGTGTACAGGGGCATAAACGCAGCAGTGATAGGATTGGAGAGGTTCGGTGAGCAAATGAAGACCCTTTGAAGTCATATTGCATGGTACCCATTCCACGGGTCTCAACTCTCCAGGTTTAAGGTATTCTTCCTTCAGCTAAAACATGCATGTGGAACCCAGAGTATGATCAACCGTGTGATCGGGAGACGTGTTCCAATATGTGTCAGTTTTCGTCCCCTGGTACTCGGGTGCAACATTCCAGACGCTTTACTAACACTCTCCCGACTTGGAGAGTCAGTGCCTTTAACCTCCTGTTTGGCCCAGTTTGCAATTTCTGCGGAAGATGAACAGGAATAGGGAGAACCAATGACAGACTAGCTGGAGGTGTCTGGACGGGCAAATTTAACTCTCATTTCCCACCAGGAAGAGGAATTAACCAAAGGCTCAGCGTGCCGTGCCGGAACCAGATTAGGGCCTGAAGCCATCCTGCGGTGTTGCGGCCAGCTCACGAGAAAGCGACTTGAAGAAAGGAGCTCAGGGGCACTGTAATTCACAAACCTGCAGAGTTATAAATGACAGCTATCGTCCAAAAATATACTGAAGTAAGGCTGCCAAGAGGACTTGAAAGCGGGGCAGAATTGCAGGAAACCGATTTCAGGAGGTAGACTGGAATTGCATTTAAAGCATAGGAAAAGAGGCAGAACGTCCACAATGATGCACTTGGCCAAAAAGGGCGTATGCGTTTTTTCCTGAATATATTCAGGAAAAAATGCATACGCCCTTTTTGGCCAACCAAGCAAGCTTGCAAAGGAAATCTGCACTACAATGAAGTCTCACTTCCCCCCGGTCAAAAGGGCCATCTGAAAAAAGTGTAAAATCCAGAAAGGCAGGACAGGCCATGGAGAACTGGGAGCCTTGTTATGCTGATGGGCGGGATGTAAATTGCCAACAGCCACTCGGGAGAAGTGTATGGTGTTTCCTGAAACATCTAAAAAACAAAGCAACAGAGCCTAGGGCACTTCCACTTATGGTCCTATAGCTTAGGGAAATTAAAATCAAAAAGACACAGCCACCCCAAAGGTTGGGACGGCTCTGTTTACAAGAACCTGGTTTACGGTACAAGTTCAATATCGCAGAAAGTGAAAAATGGATAAAGAAGTTGTGGTACTTACGTACAATGCAGTATCACTCAGCAATGAAATCTATGTCATCAGGCCCGTAGCAGCATAATGAGTGGATTCAGGTACGATGATTCTAACTGAAATAAGTCACACAGGAAAAGAAACATCATAAGATATCACTAATACACGGAATGTAACCTTGGCTACACAGGAACTGAATTACAAAACAGAACAGGGTCTCAAATTTAGAAACCCAACTTATGCTTGCTTAAGGGGAAAGGTGAGTTGGGGTGCTGCATAAAACCAGAGATTGAAATGAGCACAGATAAAGTTCCTTAAGCCAAATATGGAATAGACAAGAGCTACTCCTTGCTCAACGAAATGGACTCAACACCCCATATTAAATGCCTAAGAGTGTACCTGACTAGGAAGTATCTTAAAACCTATGGATTGCTATGTCTCTGAAAGAGAATCAAGTGTGTGTACAGGGGCATAAACGCAGCAGTGATAGGATTGGAGAGGTTCGGTGAGCAAATGAAGACCCTTTGAAGTCATATTGCATGGTACCCATTCCACGGGTCTCAACTCTCCAGGTTTAAGGTATTCTTCCTTCAGCTAAAACATGCATGTGGAACCCAGAGTATGATCAACCGTGTGATCGGGAGACGTGTTCCAATATGTGTCAGTTTTCGTCCCCTGGTACTCGGGTGCAACATTCCAGACGCTTTACTAACACTCTCCCGACTTGGAGAGTCAGTGCCTTTAACCTCCTGTTTGGCCCAGTTTGCAATTTCTGCGGAAGATGAACAGGAATAGGGAGAACCAATGACAGACTAGCTGGAGGTGTCTGGACGGGCAAATTTAACTCTCATTTCCCACCAGGAAGAGGAATTAACCAAAGGCTCAGCGTGCCATGCCGGAACCAGATTAGGGCCTGAAGCCATCCTGCGGTGTTGCGGCCAGCTCACGAGAAAGCGACTTGAAGAAAGGAGCTCAGGGGCACTGTAATTCACAAACCTGCAGAGTTATAAATGACAGCTATCGTCCAAAAATATACTGAAGTAAGGCTGCCAAGAGGACTTGAAAGCGGGGCAGAATTGCAGGAAACCGATTTCAGGAGGTAGACTGGAATTGCATTTAAAGCATAGGAAAAGAGGCAGAACGTCCACAATGATGCACTTGGCCAAAAAGGGCGTATGCGTTTTTTCCTGAATATATTCAGGAAAAAATGCATACGCCCTTTTTGGCCAACCAAGCAAGCTTGCAAAGGAAATCTGCACTACAATGAAGTCTCACTTCCCCCCGGTCAAAAGGGCCATCTGAAAAAAGTGTAAAATCCAGAAAGGCAGGACAGGCCATGGAGAACTGGGAGCCTTGTTATGCTGATGGGCGGGATGTAAATTGCCAACAGCCACTCGGGAGAAGTGTATGGTGTTTCCTGAAACATCTAAAAAACAAAGCAACAGAGCCTAGGGCACTTCCACTTATGGTCCTATAGCTTAGGGAAATTAAAATCAAAAAGACACAGCCACCCCAAAGGTTGGGACGGCTCTGTTTACAAGAACCTGGTTTACGGTACAAGTTCAATATCGCAGAAAGTGAAAAATGGATAAAGAAGTTGTGGTACTTACGTACAATGCAGTATCACTCAGCAATGAAATCTATGTCATCAGGCCCGTAGCAGCATAATGAGTGGATTCAGGTACGATGATTCTAACTGAAATAAGTCACACAGGAAAAGAAACATCATAAGATATCACTAATACACGGAATGTAACCTTGGCTACACAGGAACTGAATTACAAAACAGAACAGGGTCTCAAATTTAGAAACCCAACTTATGCTTGCTTAAGGGGAAAGGTGAGTTGGGGTGCTGCATAAAACCAGAGATTGAAATGAGCACAGATAAAGTTCCTTAAGCCAAATATGGAATAGACAAGAGCTACTCCTTGCTCAACGAAATGGACTCAACACCCCATATTAAATGCCTAAGAGTGTACCTGACTAGGAAGTATCTTAAAACCTATGGATTGCTATGTCTCTGAAAGAGAATCAAGTGTGTGTACAGGGGCATAAACGCAGCAGTGATAGGATTGGAGAGGTTCGGTGAGCAAATGAAGACCCTTTGAAGTCATATTGCATGGTACCCATTCCACGGGTCTCAACTCTCCAGGTTTAAGGTATTCTTCCTTCAGCTAAAACATGCATGTGGAACCCAGAGTATGATCAACGGTGTGATCGGGAGACGTGTTCCAATATGTGTCAGTTTTCGTCCCCTGGTACTCGGGTGCAACATTCCAGACGCTTTTCTAACACTCTCCCGACTTGGAGAGTCAGTGCCTTTAACCTCCTGTTTGGCCCAGTTTGCAATTTCTGCGGAAGATGAACAGGAATAGGGAGAACCAATGAGAGACTAGCTGGAGGTGTCTGGACGGGCAAATTTAACTCTCATTTCCCACCAGGAAGAGGAATTAACCAAAGGCTCAGCGTGCCGTGCCGGAACCAGATTAGGGCCTGAAGCCATCCTGCGGTGTTGCGGCCAGCTCACGAGAAAGCGAGTTGAAGAAAGGAGCTCAGGGGCACTGTAATTCACAAACCTGCAGAGTTATAAATGACAGCTATCGTCCAAAAATATACTGAAGTAAGGCTGCCAAGAGGACTTGAAAGCGGGGCAGAATTGCAGGAAACCGATTTCAGGAGGTAGACTGGAATTGCATTTAAAGCATAGGAAAAGAGGCAGAACGTCCACAATGATGCACTTGGCCAAAAAGGGCGTATGCGTTTTTTCCTGAATATATTCAGGAAAAAACGCATACGCCCTTTTTGGCCAACCAAGCAAGCTTGCAAAGGAAATCTGCACTACAATGAAGTCTCACTTCCCCCCGGTCAAAAGGGCCATCTGAAAAAAGTGTAAAATCCAGAAAGGCAGGACAGGCCATGGAGAACTGGGAGCCTTGTTATGCTGATGGGCGGGATGTAAATTGCCAACAGCCACTCGGGAGAAGTGTATGGTGTTTCCTGAAACATCTAAAAAACAAAGCAACAGAGCCTAGGGCACTTCCACTTATGGTCCTATAGCTTAGGGAAATTAAAATCAAAAGACACAGCCACCCCAAATGTTGGGACGGCTCTGTTTACAAGAACCTGGTTTACGGTACAAGTTCAATATCGCAGAAAGTGAAAAATGGATAAAGAAGTTGTGGTACTTACGTACAATGCAATATCACTCAGCAAGGAAATCTATGTCATCAGGCCCGTAGCAGCATAATGAGTGGATTCAGGTACGATGATTCTAACTGAAATAAGTCACACAGGAAAAGAAACATCATAAGATATCACTAATACACGGAATGTAACCTTGGCTACACAGGAACTGAATTACAAAACAGAACAGGGTCTCAAATTAAGAAACCCAACTTATGCTTGCTTAAGGGGAAAGGTGAGTTGGGGTGCTGCATAAAACCAGAGATTGAAATGAGCACAGATAAAGTTCCTTAAGCCAAATATGGAATAGACAAGAGCTACTCCTTGCTCAACGAAATGGACTCAACACCCCATATTAAATGCCTAAGAGTGTACCTGACTAGGAAGTATCTTAAAACCTATGGATTGCTATGTCTCTGAAAGAGAATCAAGTGTGTGTACAGGGGCATAAACGCAGCCGTGATAGGATTGGAGAGGTTCGGTGAGCAAATGAAGACCCTTTGAAGTCATATTGAATGGTACCCATTCCACGGGTCTCAACTCTCCAGGTTTAAGGTATTCTTCCTTCAGCTAAAACATGCATGTGGAACCCAGAGTATGATCAACCGTGTGATCGGGAGACGTGTTCCAATATGTGTCAGTTTTCGTCCCCTGGTACTCGGGTGCAACATGCCAGACGCTTTACTAACACTCTCCCGACTTGGAGAGTCAGTGCCTTTAACCTCCTGTTTGGCCCAGTTTGCAATTTCTGCGGAAGATGAACAGGAATAGGGAGAACCAATGACAGACTAGCTGGAGGTGTCTGGACGGGCAAATTTAACTCTCATTTCCCACCAGGAAGAGGAATTAACCAAAGGCTCAGCGTGCCGTGCCGGAACCAGATTAGGGCCTGAAGCCATCCTGCGGTGTTGCGGCCAGCTCACGAGAAAGCGAGTTGAAGAAAGGAGCTCAGGGGCACTGTAATTCACAAACCTGCAGAGTTATAAATGACAGCTATCGTCCAAAAATATACTGAAGTAAGGCTGCCAAGAGGACTTGAAAGCGGGGCAGAATTGCAGGAAACCGATTTCAGGAGGTAGACTGGAATTGCATTTAAAGCATAGGAAAAGAGGCAGAACGTCCACAATGATGCACTTGGCCAAAAAGGGCGTATGCGTTTTTTCCTGAATATATTCAGGAAAAAACGCATACGCCCTTTTTGGCCAACCAAGCAAGCTTGCAAAGGAAATCTGCACTACAATGAAGTCTCACTTCCCCCCGGTCAAAAGGGCCATCTGAAAAAAGTGTAAAATCCAGAAAGGCAGGACAGGCCATGGAGAACTGGGAGCCTTGTTATGCTGATGGGCGGGATGTAAATTGCCAACAGCCACTCGGGAGAAGTGTATGGTGTTTCCTGAAACATCTAAAAAACAAAGCAACAGAGCCTAGGGCACTTCCACTTATGGTCCTATAGCTTAGGGAAATTAAAATCAAAAGACACAGCCACCCCAAAGGTTGGGACGGCTCTGTTTACAAGAACCTGGTTTACGGTACAAGTTCAATATCGCAGAAAGTGAAAAATGGATAAAGAAGTTGTGGTACTTATGTACAATGCAGTATCACTCAGCAATGAAATCTATGTCATCAGGCCCGTAGCAGCATAATGAGTGGATTCAGGTACGATGATTCTAACTGAAATAAGTCACACAGGAAAAGAAACATCATAAGATATCACTAATACACGGAATGTAACCTTGGCTACACAGGAACTGAATTCCAAAACAGAACAGGGTCTCAAATTTAGAAACCCAACTTATGCTTGCTTAAGGGGAAAGGTGAGTTGGGGTGCTGCATAAAACCAGAGATTGAAATGAGCACAGATAAAGTTCCTTAAGCCAAATATGGAATAGACAAGAGCTACTCCTTGCTCAACGAAATGGACTCAACACCCCATATTAAATGCCTAAGAGTGTACCTGAGTAGGAAGTATCTTAAAACCTATGGATTGCTATGTCTCTGAAAGAGAATCAAGTGTGTGTACAGGGGCATAAACGCAGCAGTGATAGGATTGGAGAGGTTCGGTGAGCAAATGAAGACCCTTTGAAGTCATATTGCATGGTACCCATTCCACGGGTCTCAACTCTCCAGGTTTAAGGTATTCTTCCTTCAGCTAAAACATGCATGTGGAACCCAGAGTATGATCAACCGTGTGATCGGGAGACGTGTTCCAATATGTGTCAGTTTTCGTCCCCTGGTACTCGGGTGCAACATTCCAGACGCTTTACTAACACTCTCCCGACTTGGAGAGTCAGTGCCTTTAACCTCCTGTTTGGCCCAGTTTGCAATTTCTGCGGAAGATGAACAGGAATAGGGAGAACCAATGACAGACTAGCTGGAGGTGTCTGGACGGGCAAATTTAACTCTCATTTCCCACCAGGAAGAGGAATTAACCAAAGGCTCAGCGTGCCGTGCCGGAACCAGATTAGGGCCTGAAGCCATCCTGCGGTGTTGCGGCCAGCTCACGAGAAAGCGAGTTGAAGAAAGGAGCTCAGGGGCACTGTAATTCACAAACCTGCAGAGTTATAAATGACAGCTATCGTCCAAAAATATACTGAAGTAAGGCTGCCAAGAGGACTTGAAAGCGGGGCAGAATTGCAGGAAACCGATTTCAGGAGGTAGACTGGAATTGCATTTAAAGCATAGGAAAAGAGGCAGAATGTCCACAATGATGCACTTGGCCAAAAAGGGCGTATGCGTTTTTTCCTGAATATATTCAGGAAAAAACGCATACGCCCTTTTTGGCCAACCAAGCAAGCTTGCAAAGGAAATCTGCACTACAATGAAGTCTCACTTCCCCCCGGTCAAAAGGGCCATCTGAAAAAAGTGTAAAATCCAGAAAGGCAGGACAGGCCATGGAGAACTGGGAGCCTTGTTATGCTGATGGGCGGGATGTCAATTGCCAACAGCCACTCGGGAGAAGTGTATGGTGTTTCCTGAAACATCTAAAAAACAAAGCAACAGAGCCTAGGGCACTTCCACTTATGGTCCTATAGCTTAGGGAAATTAAAATCAAAAAGACACAGCCACCCCAAAGGTTGGGACGGCTCTGTTTACAAGAACCTGGTTTACGGTACAAGTTCAATATCGCAGAAAGTGAAAAATGGATAAAGAAGTTGTGGTACTTACGTACAATGCAATATCACTCAGCAAGGAAATCTATGTCATCAGGCCCGTAGCAGCATAATGAGTGGATTCAGGTACGATGATTCTAACTGAAATAAGTCACACAGGAAAAGAAACATCATAAGATATCACTAATACACGGAATGTAACCTTGGCTACACAGGAACTGAATTACAAAACAGAACAGGGTCTCAAATTAAGAAACCCAACTTATGCTTGCTTAAGGGGAAAGGTGAGTTGGGGTGCTGCATAAAACCAGAGATTGAAATGAGCACAGATAAAGTTCCTTAAGCCAAATATGGAATAGACAAGAGCTACTCCTTGCTCAACGAAATGGACTCAACACCCCATATTAAATGCCTAAGAGTGTACCTGACTAGGAAGTATCTTAAAACCTATGGATTGCTATGTCTCTGAAAGAGAATCAAGTGTGTGTACAGGGGCATAAACGCAGCCGTGATAGGATTGGAGAGGTTCGGTGAGCAAATGAAGACCCTTTGAAGTCATATTGAATGGTACCCATTCCACGGGTCTCAACTCTCCAGGTTTAAGGTATTCTTCCTTCAGCTAAAACATGCATGTGGAACCCAGAGTATGATCAACCGTGTGATCGGGAGACGTGTTCCAATATGTGTCAGTTTTCGTCCCCTGGTACTCGGGTGCAACATGCCAGACGCTTTACTAACACTCTCCCGACTTGGAGAGTCAGTGCCTTTAACCTCCTGTTTGGCCCAGTTTGCAATTTCTGCGGAAGATGAACAGGAATAGGGAGAACCAATGAGAGACTAGCTGGAGGTGTCTGGACGGGCAAATTTAACTCTCATTTCCCACCAGGAAGAGGAATTAACCAAAGGCTCAGCGTGCCGTGCCGGAACCAGATTAGGGCCTGAAGCCATCCTGCGGTGTTGCGGCCAGCTCACGAGAAAGCGAGTTGAAGAAAGGAGCTCAGGGGCACTGTAATTCACAAACCTGCAGAGTTATAAATGACAGCTATCGTCCAAAAATATACTGAAGTAAGGCTGCCAAGAGGACTTGAAAGCGGGGCAGAATTGCAGGAAACCGATTTCAGGAGGTAGACTGGAATTGCATTTAAAGCATAGGAAAAGAGGCAGAACGTCCACAATGATGCACTTGGCCAAAAAGGGCGTATGCGTTTTTTCCTGAATATATTCAGGAAAAAACGCATACGCCCTTTTTGGCCAACCAAGCAAGCTTGCAAAGGAAATCTGCACTACAATGAAGTCTCACTTCCCCCCGGTCAAAAGGGCCATCTGAAAAAAGTGTAAAATCCAGAAAGGCAGGACAGGCCATGGAGAACTGGGAGCCTTGTTATGCTGATGGGCGGGATGTAAATTGCCAACAGCCACTCGGGAGAAGTGTATGGTGTTTCCTGAAACATCTAAAAAACAAAGCAACAGAGCCTAGGGCACTTCCACTTATGGTCCTATAGCTTAGGGAAATTAAAATCAAAAGACACAGCCACCCCAAAGGTTGGGACGGCTCTGTTTACAAGAACCTGGTTTACGGTACAAGTTCAATATCGCAGAAAGTGAAAAATGGATAAAGAAGTTGTGGTACTTACGTACAATGCAGTATCACTCAGCAATGAAATCTATGTCATCAGGCCCGTAGCAGCATAATGAGTGGATTCAGGTACGATGATTCTAACTGAAATAAGTCACACAGGAAAAGAAACATCATAAGATATCACTAATACACGGAATGTAACCTTGGCTACACAGGAACTGAATTCCAAAACAGAACAGGGTCTCAAATTTAGAAACCCAACTTATGCTTGCTTAAGGGGAAAGGTGAGTTGGGGTGCTGCATAAAACCAGAGATTGAAATGAGCACAGATAAAGTTCCTTAAGCCAAATATGGAATAGACAAGAGCTACTCCTTGCTCAACGAAATGGACTCAACACCCCATATTAAATGCCTAAGAGTGTACCTGAGTAGGAAGTATCTTAAAACCTATGGATTGCTATGTCTCTGAAAGAGAATCAAGTGTGTGTACAGGGGCATAAACGCAGCAGTGATAGGATTGGAGAGGTTCGGTGAGCAAATGAAGACCCTTTGAAGTCATATTGCATGGTACCCATTCCACGGGTCTCAACTCTCCAGGTTTAAGGTATTCTTCCTTCAGCTAAAACATGCATGTGGAACCCAGAGTATGATCAACCGTGTGATCGGGAGACGTGTTCCAATATGTGTCAGTTTTCGTCCCCTGGTACTCGGGTGCAACATTCCAGACGCTTTACTAACACTCTCCCGACTTGGAGAGTCAGTGCCTTTAACCTCCTGTTTGGCCCAGTTTGCAATTTCTGCGGAAGATGAACAGGAATAGGGAGAACCAATGACAGACTAGCTGGAGGTGTCTGGACGGGCAAATTTAACTCTCATTTCCCACCAGGAAGAGGAATTAACCAAAGGCTCAGCGTGCCGTGCCGGAACCAGATTAGGGCCTGAAGCCATCCTGCGGTGTTGCGGCCAGCTCACGAGAAAGCGAGTTGAAGAAAGGAGCTCAGGGGCACTGTAATTCACAAACCTGCAGAGTTATAAATGACAGCTATCGTCCAAAAATATACTGAAGTAAGGCTGCCAAGAGGACTTGAAAGCGGGGCAGAATTGCAGGAAACCGATTTCAGGAGGTAGACTGGAATTGCATTTAAAGCATAGGAAAAGAGGCAGAATGTCCACAATGATGCACTTGGCCAAAAAGGGCGTATGCGTTTTTTCCTGAATATATTCAGGAAAAAACGCATACGCCCTTTTTGGCCAACCAAGCAAGCTTGCAAAGGAAATCTGCACTACAATGAAGTCTCACTTCCCCCCGGTCAAAAGGGCCATCTGAAAAAAGTGTAAAATCCAGAAAGGCAGGACAGGCCATGGAGAACTGGGAGCCTTGTTATGCTGATGGGCGGGATGTCAATTGCCAACAGCCACTCGGGAGAAGTGTATGGTGTTTCCTGAAACATCTAAAAAACAAAGCAACAGAGCCTAGGGCACTTCCACTTATGGTCCTATAGCTTAGGGAAATTAAAATCAAAAGACACAGCCACCCCAAAGGTTGGGACGGCTCTGTTTACAAGAACCTGGTTTACGGTACAAGTTCAATATCGCAGAAAGTGAAAAATGGATAAAGAAGTTGTGGTACTTACGTACAATGCAGTATCACTCAGCAATGAAATCTATGTCATCAGGCCCGTAGCAGCATAATGAGTGGATTCAGGTACGATGATTCTAACTGAAATAAGTCACACAGAAAAAGAAACATCATAAGATATCACTAATACACGGAATGTAAACTTGGCTACACAGGAACTGAATTACAAAACAGAACAGGGTCTCAAATTTAGAAAACCAACTTATGCTTGCTTAAGGGGAAAGGTGAGTTGGGGTGCTGCATAAAACCAGAGATTGAAATGAGCACAGATAAAGTTCCTTAAGCCAAATATGGAATAGACAAGAGCTACTCCTTGCTCAACGAAATGGACTCAACACCCCATATTAAATGCCTAAGAGTGTACCTGACTAGGAAGTATCTTAAAACCTATGGATTGCTATGTCTCTGAAAGAGAATCAAGTGTGTGTACAGGGGCATAAACGCAGCAGTGATAGGATTGGAGAGGTTCGGTGAGCAAATGAAGACCCTTTGAAGTCATATTGCATGGTACCCATTCCACGGGTCTCAACTCTCCAGGTTTAAGGTATTCTTCCTTCAGCTAAAACATGCATGTGGAACCCAGAGTATGATCAACCGTGTGATCGGGAGACGTGTTCCAATATGTGTCAGTTTTCGTCCCCTGGTACTCGGGTGCAACATTCCAGACGCTTTACTAACACTCTCCCGACTTGGAGAGTCAGTGCCTTTAACCTCCTGTTTGGCCCAGTTTGCAATTTCTGCGGAAGATGAACAGGAATAGGGAGAACCAATGACAGACTAGCTGGAGGTGTCTGGACGGGCAAATTTAACTCTCATTTCCCACCAGGAAGAGGAATTAACCAAAGGCTCAGCGTGCCGTGCCGGAACCAGATTAGGGCCTGAAGCCATCCTGCGGTGTTGCGGCCAGCTCACGAGAAAGCGAGTTGAAGAAAGGAGCTCAGGGGCACTGTAATTCACAAACCTGCAGAGTTATAAATGACAGCTATCGTCCAAAAATATACTGAAGTAAGGCTGCCAAGAGGACTTGAAAGCGGGGCAGAATTGCAGGAAACCGATTTCAGGAGGTAGACTGGAATTGCATTTAAAGCATAGGAAAAGAGGCAGAACGTCCACAATGATGCACTTGGCCAAAAAGGGCGTATGCGTTTTTTCCTGAATATATTCAGGAAAAAACGCATACGCCCTTTTTGGCCAACCAAGCAAGCTTGCAAAGGAAATCTGCACTACAATGAAGTCTCACTTCCCCCCGGTCAAAAGGGCCATCTGAAAAAAGTGTAAAATCCAGAAAGGCAGGACAGGCCATGGAGAACTGGGAGCCTTGTTATGCTGATGGGCGGGATGTCAATTGCCAACAGCCACTCGGGAGAAGTGTATGGTGTTTCCTGAAACATCTAAAAAACAAAGCAACAGAGCCTAGGGCACTTCCACTTATGGTCCTATAGCTTAGGGAAATTAAAATCAAAAGACACAGCCACCCCAAAGGTTGGGACGGCTCTGTTTACAAGAACCTGGTTTACGGTACAAGTTCAATATCGCAGAAAGTGAAAAATGGATAAAGAAGTTGTGGTACTTACGTACAATGCAGTATCACTCAGCAATGAAATCTATGTCATCAGGCCCGTAGCAGCATAATGAGTGGATTCAGGTACGATGATTCTAACTGAAATAAGTCACACAGGAAAAGAAACATCATAAGATATCACTAATACACGGAATGTAACCTTGGCTACACAGGAACTGAATTCCAAAACAGAACAGGGTCTCAAATTTAGAAACCCAACTTATGCTTGCTTAAGGGGAAAGGTGAGTTGGGGTGCTGCATAAAACCAGAGATTGAAATGAGCACAGATAAAGTTCCTTAAGCCAAATATGGAATAGACAAGAGCTACTCCTTGCTCAACGAAATGGACTCAACACCCCATATTAAATGCCTAAGAGTGTACCTGACTAGGAAGTATCTTAAAACCTATGGATTGCTATGTCTCTGAAAGAGAATCAAGTGTGTGTACAGGGGCATAAACGCAGCAGTGATAGGATTGGAGAGGTTCGGTGAGCAAATGAAGACCCTTTGAAGTCATATTGCATGGTACCCATTCCACGGGTCTCAACTCTCCAGGTTTAAGGTATTCTTCCTTCAGCTAAAACATGCATGTGGAACCCAGAGTATGATCAACCATGTGATCGGGAGACGTGTTCCAATATGTGTCAGTTTTCGTCTCCTGGTACTCGGGTGCAACATTCCAGACGCTTTACTAACACTCTCCCGACTTGGAGAGTCAGTGCCTTTAACCTCCTGTTTGGCCCAGTTTGCAATTTCTGCGGAAGATGAACAGGAATAGGGAGAACCAATGACAGACTAGCTGGAGGTGTCTGGACGGGCAAATTTAACTCTCATTTCCCACCAGGAAGAGGAATTAACCAAAGGCTCAGCGTGCCGTGCCGGAACCAGATTAGGGCCTGAAGCCATCCTGCGGTGTTGCGGCCAGCTCACGAGAAAGCGAGTTGAAGAAAGGAGCTCAGGGGCACTGTAATTCACAAACCTGCAGAGTTATAAATGACAGCTATCGTCCAAAAATATACTGAAGTAAGGCTGCCAAGAGGACTTGAAAGCGGGGCAGAATTGCAGGAAACCGATTTCAGGAGGTAGACTGGAATTGCATTTAAAGCATAGGAAAAGAGGCAGAACGTCCACAATGATGCACTTGGCCAAAAAGGGCGTATGCGTTTTTTCCTGAATATATTCAGGAAAAAACGCATACGCCCTTTTTGGCCAACCAAGCAAGCTTGCAAAGGAAATCTGCACTACAATGAAGTCTCACTTCCCCCCGGTCAAAAGGGCCATCTGAAAAAAGTGTAAAATCCAGAAAGGCAGGACAGGCCATGGAGAACTGGGAGCCTTGTTATGCTGATGGGCGGGATGTAAATTGCCAACAGTCACTCGGGAGAAGTGTATGGTGTTTCCTGAAACATCTAAAAAACAAAGCAACAGAGCCTAGGGCACTTCCACTTATGGTCCTATAGCTTAGGGAAATTAAAATCAAAAAGACACAGCCACCCCAAAGGTTGGGACGGCTCTGTTTACAAGAACCTGGTTTACGGTACAAGTTCAATATCGCAGAAAGTGAAAAATGGATAAAGAAGTTGTGGTACTTACGTACAATGCAGTATCACTCAGCAATGAAATCTATGTCATCAGGCCCGTAGCAGCATAATGAGTGGATTCAGGTACGATGATTCTAACTGAAATAAGTCACACAGGAAAAGAAACATCATAAGATATCACTAATACACGGAATGTAACCTTGGCTACACAGGAACTGAATTACAAAACAGAACAGGGTCTCAAATTTAGAAACCCAACTTATGCTTGCTTAAGGGGAAAGGTGAGTTGGGGTGCTGCATAAAACCAGAGATTGAAATGAGCACAGATAAAGTTCCTTAAGCCAAATATGGAATAGACAAGAGCTACTCCTTGCTCAACGAAATGGACTCAACACCCCATATTAAATGCCTAAGAGTGTACCTGACTAGGAAGTATCTTAAAACCTATGGATTGCTATGTCTCTGAAAGAGAATCAAGTGTGTGTACAGGGGCATAAACGCAGCAGTGATAGGATTGGAGAGGTTCGGTGAGCAAATGAAGACCCTTTGAAGTCATATTGCATGGTACCCATTCCACGGGTCTCAACTCTCCAGGTTTAAGGTATTCTTCCTTCAGCTAAAACATGCATGTGGAACCCAGAGTATGATCAACCGTGTGATCGGGAGACGTGTTCCAATATGTGTCAGTTTTCGTCCCCTGGTACTCGGGTGCAACATTCCAGACGCTTTACTAACACTCTCCCGACTTGGAGAGTCAGTGCCTTTAACCTCCTGTTTGGCCCAGTTTGCAATTTCTGCGGAAGATGAACAGGAATAGGGAGAACCAATGACAGACTAGCTGGAGGTGTCTGGACGGGCAAATTTAACTCTCATTTCCCACCAGGAAGAGGAATTAACCAAAGGCTCAGTGTGCCGTGCCGGAACCAGATTAGGGCCTGAAGCCATCCTGCGGTGTTGCGGCCAGCTCACGAGAAAGCGAGTTGAAGAAAGGAGCTCAGGGGCACTGTAATTCACAAACCTGCAGAGTTATAAATGACAGCTATCGTCCAAAAATATACTGAAGTAAGGCTGCCAAGAGGACTTGAAAGCGGGGCAGAATTGCAGGAAACCGATTTCAGGAGGTAGACTGGAATTGCATTTAAAGCATAGGAAAAGAGGCAGAACGTCCACAATGATGCACTTGGCCAAAAAGGGCGTATGCGTTTTTTCCTGAATATATTCAGGAAAAAACGCATACGCCCTTTTTGGCCAACCAAGCAAGCTTGCAAAGGAAATCTGCACTACAATGAAGTCTCACTTCCCCCCGGTCAAAAGGGCCATCTGAAAAAAGTGTAAAATCCAGAAAGGCAGGACAGGCCATGGAGAACTGGGAGCCTTGTTATGCTGATGGGCGGGATGTAAATTGCCAACAGCCACTCGGGAGAAGTGTATGGTGTTTCCTGAAACATCTAAAAAACAAAGCAACAGAGCCTAGGGCACTTCCACTTATGGTCCTATAGCTTAGGGAAATTAAAATCAAAAAGACACAGCCACCCCAAAGGTTGGGACGGCTCTGTTTACAAGAACCTGGTTTACGGTACAAGTTCAATATCGCAGAAAGTGAAAAATGGATAAAGAAGTTGTGGTACTTATGTACAATGCAGTATCACTCAGCAATGAAATCTATGTCATCAGGCCCGTAGCAGCATAATGAGTGGATTCAGGTACGATGATTCTAACTGAAATAAGTCACACAGGAAAAGAAACATCATAAGATATCACTAATACACGGAATGTAACCTTGGCTACACAGGAACTGAATTCCAAAACAGAACAGGGTCTCAAATTTAGAAACCCAACTTATGCTTGCTTAAGGGGAAAGGTGAGTTGGGGTGCTGCATAAAACCAGAGATTGAAATGAGCACAGATAAAGTTCCTTAAGCCAAATATGGAATAGACAAGAGCTACTCCTTGCTCAACGAAATGGACTCAACACCCCATATTAAATGCCTAAGAGTGTACCTGACTAGGAAGTATCTTAAAACCTATGGATTGCTATGTCTCTGAAAGAGAATCAAGTGTGTGTACAGGGGCATAAACGCAGCAGTGATAGGATTGGAGAGGTTCGGTGAGCAAATGAAGACCCTTTGAAGTCATATTGCATGGTACCCATTCCACGGGTCTCAACTCTCCAGGTTTAAGGTATTCTTCCTTCAGCTAAAACATGCATGTGGAACCCAGAGTATGATCAACCGTGTGATCGGGAGACGTGTTCCAATATGTGTCAGTTTTCGTCCCCTGGTACTCGGGTGCAACATTCCAGACGCTTTACTAACACTCTCCCGACTTGGAGAGTCAGTGCCTTTAACCTCCTGTTTGGCCCAGTTTGCAATTTCTGCGGAAGATGAACAGGAATAGGGAGAACCAATGACAGACTAGCTGGAGGTGTCTGGACGGGCAAATTTAACTCTCATTTCCCACCAGGAAGAGGAATTAACCAAAGGCTCAGCGTGCCGTGCCGGAACCAGATTAGGGCCTGAAGCCATCCTGTGGTGTTGCGGCCAGCTCACGAGAAAGCGAGTTGAAGAAAGGAGCTCAGGGGCACTGTAATTCACAAACCTGCAGAGTTATAAATGACAGCTATCGTCCAAAAATATACTGAAGTAAGGCTGCCAAGAGGACTTGAAAGCGGGGCAGAATTGCAGGAAACTGATTTCAGGAGGTAGACTGGAATTGCATTTAAAGCATAGGAAAAGAGGCAGAACGTCCACAATGATGCACTTGGCCAAAAAGGGCGTATGCGTTTTTTCCTGAATATATTCAGGAAAAAACGCATACGCCCTTTTTGGCCAACCAAGCAAGCTTGCAAAGGAAATCTGCACTACAATGAAGTCTCACTTCCCCCCGGTCAAAAGGGCCATCTGAAAAAAGTGTAAAATCCAGAAAGGCAGGACAGGCCATGGAGAACTGGGAGCCTTGTTATGCTGATGGGCGGGATGTCAATTGCCAACAGCCACTGGGGAGAAGTGTATGGTGTTTCCTGAAACATCTAAAAAACAAAGCAACAGAGCCTAGGGCACTTCCACTTATGGTCCTATAGCTTAGGGAAATTAAAATCAAAAAGACACAGCCACCCCAAAGGTTGGGACGGCTCTGTTTACAAGAACCTGGTTTACGGTACAAGTTCAATATCGCAGAAAGTGAAAAATGGATAAAGAAGTTGTGGTACTTATGTACAATGCAGTATCACTCAGCAATGAAATCTATGTCATCAGGCCCGTAGCAGCATAATGAGTGGATTCAGGTACGATGATTCTAACTGAAATAAGTCACACAGGAAAAGAAACATCATAAGATATCACTAATACACGGAATGTAACCTTGGCTACACAGGAACTGAATTCCAAAACAGAACAGGGTCTCAAATTTAGAAACCCAACTTATGCTTGCTTAAGGGGAAAGGTGAGTTGGGGTGCTGCATAAAACCAGAGATTGAAATGAGCACAGATAAAGTTCCTTAAGCCAAATATGGAATAGACAAGAGCTACTCCTTGCTCAACGAAATGGACTCAACACCCCATATTAAATGCCTAAGAGTGTACCTGACTAGGAAGTATCTTAAAACCTATGGATTGCTATGTCTCTGAAAGAGAATCAAGTGTGTGTACAGGGGCATAAACGCAGCAGTGATAGGATTGGAGAGGTTCGGTGAGCAAATGAAGACCCTTTGAAGTCATATTGCATGGTACCCATTCCACGGGTCTCAACTCTCCAGGTTTAACGTATTCTTCCTTCAGCTAAAACATGCATGTGGAACCCAGAGTATGATCAACCGTGTGATCGGGAGACGTGTTCCAATATGTCTCAGTTTTCGTCCCCTGGTACTCGGGTGCAACATTCCAGACGCTTTACTAACACTCTCCCGACTTGGAGAGTCAGTGCCTTTAACCTCCTGTTTGGCCCAGTTTGCAATTTCTGCGGAAGATGAACAGGAATAGGGAGAACCAATGACAGACTAGCTGGAGGTGTCTGGACGGGCAAATTTAACTCTCATTTCCCACCAGGAAGAGGAATTAACCAAAGGCTCAGCGTGCCGTGCCGGAACCAGATTAGGGCCTGAAGCCATCCTGCGGTGTTGCGGCCAGCTCACGAGAAAGCGAGTTGAAGAAAGGAGCTCAGGGGCACTGTAATTCACAAACCTGCAGAGTTATAAATGACAGCTATCGTCCAAAAATATACTGAAGTAAGGCTGCCAAGAGGACTTGAAAGCGGGGCAGAATTGCAGGAAACCGATTTTAGGAGGTAGACTGGAATTGCATTTAAGGCATAGGAAAAGAGGCAGAACGTCCACAATGATGCACTTGGCCAAAAAGGGCGTATGCGTTTTTTCCTGAATATATTCAGGAAAAAACGCATACGCCCTTTTTGGCCAACCAAGCAAGCTTGCAAAGGAAATCTGCACTACAATGAAGTCTCACTTCCCCCCGGTCAAAAGGGCCATCTGAAAAAAGTGTAAAATCCAGAAAGGCAGGACAGGCCATGGAGAACTGGGAGCCTTGTTATGCTGATGGGCGGGATGTAAATTGCCAACAGTCACTCGGGAGAAGTGTATGGTGTTTCCTGAAACATCTAAAAAACAAAGCAACAGAGCCTAGGGCACTTCCACTTATGGTCCTATAGCTTAGGGAAATTAAAATCAAAAAGACACAGCCACCCCAAAGGTTGGGACGGCTCTGTTTACAAGAACCTGGTTTACGGTACAAGTTCAATATCGCAGAAAGTGAAAAATGGATAAAGAAGTTGTGGTACTTATGTACAATGCAGTATCACTCAGCAATGAAATCTATGTCATCAGGCCCGTAGCAGCATAATGAGTGGATTCAGGTACGATGATTCTAACTGAAATAAGTCACACAGAAAAAGAAACATCATAAGATATCACTAATACACGGAATGTAACCTTGGCTACACAGGAACTGAATTACAAAACAGAACAGGGTCTCAAATTTAGAAACCCAACTTATGCTTGCTTAAGGGGAAAGGTGAGTTGGGGTGCTGCATAAAACCAGAGATTGAAATGAGCACAGATAAAGTTCCTTAAGCCAAATATGGAATAGACAAGAGCTACTCCTTGCTCAACGAAATGGACTCAACACCCCATATTAAATGCCTAAGAGTGTACCTGACTAGGAAGTATCTTAAAACCTATGGATTGCTATGTCTCTGAAAGAGAATCAAGTGTGTGTACAGGGGCATAAACGCAGCAGTGATAGGATTGGAGAGGTTCGGTGAGCAAATGAAGACCCTTTGAAGTCATATTGCATGGTACCCATTCCACGGGTCTCAACTCTCCAGGTTTAAGGTATTCTTCCTTCAGCTAAAACATGCATGTGGAACCCAGAGTATGATCAACCGTGTGATCGGGAGACGTGTTCCAATATGTGTCAGTTTTCGTCCCCTGGTACTCGGGTGCAACATTCCAGACGCTTTACTAACACTCTCCCGACTTGGAGAGTCAGTGCCTTTAACCTCCTGTTTGGCCCAGTTTGCAATTTCTGCGGAAGATGAACAGGAATAGGGAGAACCAATGACAGACTAGCTGGAGGTGTCTGGACGGGCAAATTTAACTCTCATTTCCCACCAGGAAGAGGAATTAACCAAAGGCTCAGTGTGCCGTGCCGGAACCAGATTAGGGCCTGAAGCCATCCTGCGGTGTTGCGGCCAGCTCACGAGAAAGCGAGTTGAAGAAAGGAGCTCAGGGGCACTGTAATTCACAAACCTGCAGAGTTATAAATGACAGCTATCGTCCAAAAATATACTGAAGTAAGGCTGCCAAGAGGACTTGAAAGCGGGGCAGAATTGCAGGAAACCGATTTCAGGAGGTAGACTGGAATTGCATTTAAAGCATAGGAAAAGAGGCAGAACGTCCACAATGATGCACTTGGCCAAAAAGGGCGTATGCGTTTTTTCCTGAATATATTCAGGAAAAAACGCATACGCCCTTTTTGGCCAACCAAGCAAGCTTGCAAAGGAAATCTGCACTACAATGAAGTCTCACTTCCCCCCGGTCAAAAGGGCCATCTGAAAAAAGTGTAAAATCCAGAAAGGCAGGACAGGCCATGGAGAACTGGGAGCCTTGTTATGCTGATGGGCGGGATGTAAATTGCCAACAGCCACTCGGGAGAAGTGTATGGTGTTTCCTGAAACATCTAAAAAACAAAGCAACAGAGCCTAGGGCACTTCCACTTATGGTCCTATAGCTTAGGGAAATTAAAATCAAAAAGACACAGCCACCCCAAAGGTTGGGACGGCTCTGTTTACAAGAACCTGGTTTACGGTACAAGTTCAATATCGCAGAAAGTGAAAAATGGATAAAGAAGTTGTGGTACTTATGTACAATGCAGTATCACTCAGCAATGAAATCTATGTCATCAGGCCCGTAGCAGCATAATGAGTGGATTCAGGTACGATGATTCTAACTGAAATAAGTCACACAGGAAAAGAAACATCATAAGATATCACTAATACACGGAATGTAACCTTGGCTACACAGGAACTGAATTCCAAAACAGAACAGGGTCTCAAATTTAGAAACCCAACTTATGCTTGCTTAAGGGGAAAGGTGAGTTGGGGTGCTGCATAAAACCAGAGATTGAAATGAGCACAGATAAAGTTCCTTAAGCCAAATATGGAATAGACAAGAGCTACTCCTTGCTCAACGAAATGGACTCAACACCCCATATTAAATGCCTAAGAGTGTACCTGACTAGGAAGTATCTTAAAACCTATGGATTGCTATGTCTCTGAAAGAGAATCAAGTGTGTGTACAGGGGCATAAACGCAGCAGTGATAGGATTGGAGAGGTTCGGTGAGCAAATGAAGACCCTTTGAAGTCATATTGCATGGTACCCATTCCACGGGTCTCAACTCTCCAGGTTTAAGGTATTCTTCCTTCAGCTAAAACATGCATGTGGAACCCAGAGTATGATCAACCGTGTGATCGGGAGACGTGTTCCAATATGTGTCAGTTTTCGTCCCCTGGTACTCGGGTGCAACATTCCAGACGCTTTACTAACACTCTCCCGACTTGGAGAGTCAGTGCCTTTAACCTCCTGTTTGGCCCAGTTTGCAATTTCTGCGGAAGATGAACAGGAATAGGGAGAACCAATGACAGACTAGCTGGAGGTGTCTGGACGGGCAAATTTAACTCTCATTTCCCACCAGGAAGAGGAATTAACCAAAGGCTCAGCGTGCCGTGCCGGAACCAGATTAGGGCCTGAAGCCATCCTGTGGTGTTGCGGCCAGCTCACGAGAAAGCGAGTTGAAGAAAGGAGCTCAGGGGCACTGTAATTCACAAACCTGCAGAGTTATAAATGACAGCTATCGTCCAAAAATATACTGAAGTAAGGCTGCCAAGAGGACTTGAAAGCGGGGCAGAATTGCAGGAAACTGATTTCAGGAGGTAGACTGGAATTGCATTTAAAGCATAGGAAAAGAGGCAGAACGTCCACAATGATGCACTTGGCCAAAAAGGGCGTATGCGTTTTTTCCTGAATATATTCAGGAAAAAACGCATACGCCCTTTTTGGCCAACCAAGCAAGCTTGCAAAGGAAATCTGCACTACAATGAAGTCTCACTTCCCCCCGGTCAAAAGGGCCATCTGAAAAGAGTGTAAAATCCAGAAAGGCAGGACAGGCCATGGAGAACTGGGAGCCTTGTTATGCTGATGGGCGGGATGTCAATTGCCAACAGCCACTGGGGAGAAGTGTATGGTGTTTCCTGAAACATCTAAAAAACAAAGCAACAGAGCCTAGGGCACTTCCACTTATGGTCCTATAGCTTAGGGAAATTAAAATCAAAAAGACACAGCCACCCCAAAGGTTGGGACGGCTCTGTTTACAAGAACCTGGTTTACGGTACAAGTTCAATATCGCAGAAAGTGAAAAATGGATAAAGAAGTTGTGGTACTTATGTACAATGCAGTATCACTCAGCAATGAAATCTATGTCATCAGGCCCGTAGCAGCATAATGAGTGGATTCAGGTACGATGATTCTAACTGAAATAAGTCACACAGGAAAAGAAACATCATAAGATATCACTAATACACGGAATGTAACCTTGGCTACACAGGAACTGAATTCCAAAACAGAACAGGGTCTCAAATTTAGAAACCCAACTTATGCTTGCTTAAGGGGAAAGGTGAGTTGGGGTGCTGCATAAAACCAGAGATTGAAATGAGCACAGATAAAGTTCCTTAAGCCAAATATGGAATAGACAAGAGCTACTCCTTGCTCAACGAAATGGACTCAACACCCCATATTAAATGCCTAAGAGTGTACCTGACTAGGAAGTATCTTAAAACCTATGGATTGCTATGTCTCTGAAAGAGAATCAAGTGTGTGTACAGGGGCATAAACGCAGCAGTGATAGGATTGGAGAGGTTCGGTGAGCAAATGAAGACCCTTTGAAGTCATATTGCATGGTACCCATTCCACGGGTCTCAACTCTCCAGGTTTAACGTATTCTTCCTTCAGCTAAAACATGCATGTGGAACCCAGAGTATGATCAACCGTGTGATCGGGAGACGTGTTCCAATATGTCTCAGTTTTCGTCCCCTGGTACTCGGGTGCAACATTCCAGACGCTTTACTAACACTCTCCCGACTTGGAGAGTCAGTGCCTTTAACCTCCTGTTTGGCCCAGTTTGCAATTTCTGCGGAAGATGAACAGGAATAGGGAGAACCAATGACAGACTAGCTGGAGGTGTCTGGACGGGCAAATTTAACTCTCATTTCCCACCAGGAAGAGGAATTAACCAAAGGCTCAGCGTGCCGTGCCGGAACCAGATTAGGGCCTGAAGCCATCCTGCGGTGTTGCGGCCAGCTCACGAGAAAGCGAGTTGAAGAAAGGAGCTCAGGGGCACTGTAATTCACAAACCTGCAGAGTTATAAATGACAGCTATCGTCCAAAAATATACTGAAGTAAGGCTGCCAAGAGGACTTGAAAGCGGGGCAGAATTGCAGGAAACCGATTTTAGGAGGTAGACTGGAATTGCATTTAAGGCATAGGAAAAGAGGCAGAACGTCCACAATGATGCACTTGGCCAAAAAGGGCGTATGCGTTTTTTCCTGAATATATTCAGGAAAAAACGCATACGCCCTTTTTGGCCAACCAAGCAAGCTTGCAAAGGAAATCTGCACTACAATGAAGTCTCACTTCCCCCCGGTCAAAAGGGCCATCTGAAAAAAGTGTAAAATCCAGAAAGGCAGGACAGGCCATGGAGAACTGGGAGCCTTGTTATGCTGATGGGCGGGATGTAAATTGCCAACAGTCACTCGGGAGAAGTGTATGGTGTTTCCTGAAACATCTAAAAAACAAAGCAACAGAGCCTAGGGCACTTCCACTTATGGTCCTATAGCTTAGGGAAATTAAAATCAAAAAGACACAGCCACCCCAAAGGTTGGGACGGCTCTGTTTACAAGAACCTGGTTTACGGTACAAGTTCAATATCGCAGAAAGTGAAAAATGGATAAAGAAGTTGTGGTACTTATGTACAATGCAGTATCACTCAGCAATGAAATCTATGTCATCAGGCCCGTAGCAGCATAATGAGTGGATTCAGGTACGATGATTCTAACTGAAATAAGTCACACAGAAAAAGAAACATCATAAGATATCACTAATACACGGAATGTAACCTTGGCTACACAGGAACTGAATTACAAAACAGAACAGGGTCTCAAATTTAGAAACCCAACTTATGCTTGCTTAAGGGGAAAGGTGAGTTGGGGTGCTGCATAAAACCAGAGATTGAAATGAGCACAGATAAAGTTCCTTAAGCCAAATATGGAATAGACAAGAGCTACTCCTTGCTCAACGAAATGGACTCAACACCCCATATTAAATGCCTAAGAGTGTACCTGACTAGGAAGTATCTTAAAACCTATGGATTGCTATGTCTCTGAAAGAGAATCAAGTGTGTGTACAGGGGCATAAACGCAGCAGTGATAGGATTGGAGAGGTTCGGTGAGCAAATGAAGACCCTTTGAAGTCATATTGCATGGTACCCATTCCACGGGTCTCAACTCTCCAGGTTTAAGGTATTCTTCCTTCAGCTAAAACATGCATGTGGAACCCAGAGTATGATCAACCGTGTGATCGGGAGACGTGTTCCAATATGTCTCAGTTTTCGTCCCCTGGTACTCGGGTGCAACATTCCAGACGCTTTACTAACACTCTCCCGACTTGGAGAGTCAGTGCCTTTAACCTCCTGTTTGGCCCAGTTTGCAATTTCTGCGGAAGATGAACAGGAATAGGGAGAACCAATGACAGACTAGCTGGAGGTGTCTGGACGGGCAAATTTAACTCTCATTTCCCACCAGGAAGAGGAATTAACCAAAGGCTCAGCGTGCCGTGCCGGAACCAGATTAGGGCCTGAAGCCATCCTGCGGTGTTGCGGCCAGCTCACGAGAAAGCGAGTTGAAGAAAGGAGCTCAGGGGCACTGTAATTCACAAACCTGCAGAGTTATAAATGACAGCTATCATCCAAAAATATACTGAAGTAAGGCTGCCAAGAGGACTTGAAAGCGGGGCAGAATTGCAGGAAACCGATTTCAGGAGGTAGACTGGAATTGCATTTAAAGCATAGGAAAAGAGGCAGAACGTCCACAATGATGCACTTGGCCAAAAAGGGCGTATGCGTTTTTTCCTGAATATATTCAGGAAAAAACGCATACGCCCTTTTTGGCCAACCAAGCAAGCTTGCAAAGGAAATCTGCACTACAATGAATTCTCACTTCCCCCCGGTCAAAAGGGCCATCTGAAAAAAGTGTAAAATCCAGAAAGGCAGGACAGGCCATGGAGAACTGGGAGCCTTGTTATGCTGATGGGCGGGATGTCAATTGCCAACAGCCACTCGGGAGAAGTGTATGGTGTTTCCTGAAACATCTAAAAAACAAAGCAACAGAGCCTAGGGCACTTCCACTTATGGTCCTATAGCTTAGGGAAATTAAAATCAAAAAGACACAGCCACCCCAAAGGTTGGGACGGCTCTGTTTACAAGAACCTGGTTTACGGTACAAGTTCAATATCGCAGAAAGTGAAAAATGGATAAAGAAGTTGTGGTACTTACGTACAATGCAGTATCACTCAGCAATGAAATCTATGTCATCAGGCCCGTAGCAGCATAATGAGTGGATTCAGGTACGATGATTCTAACTGAAATAAGTCACACAGGAAAAGAAACATCATAAGATATCACTAATACACGGAATGTAACCTTGGCTACACAGGAACTGAATTACAAAACAGAACAGGGTCTCAAATTTAGAAACCCAACTTATGCTTGCTTAAGGGGAAAGGTGAGTTGGGGTGCTGCATAAAACCAGAGATTGAAATGAGCACAGATAAAGTTCCTTAAGCCAAATATGGAATAGACAAGAGCTACTCCTTGCTCAACGAAATGGACTCAACACCCCATATTAAATGCCTAAGAGTGTACCTGACTAGGAAGTATCTTAAAACCTATGGATTGCTATGTCTCTGAAAGAGAATCAAGTGTGTGTACAGGGGCATAAACGCAGCAGTGATAGGATTGGAGAGGTTCGGTGAGCAAATGAAGACCCTTTGAAGTCATATTGCATGGTACCCATTCCACGGGTCTCAACTCTCCAGGTTTAAGGTATTCTTCCTTCAGCTAAAACATGCATGTGGAACCCAGAGTATGATCAACCGTGTGATCGGGAGACGTGTTCCAATATGTCTCAGTTTTCGTCCCCTGGTACTCGGGTGCAACATTCCAGACGCTTTACTAACACTCTCCCGACTTGGAGAGTCAGTGCCTTTAACCTCCTGTTTGGCCCAGTTTGCAATTTCTGCGGAAGATGAACAGGAATAGGGAGAACCAATGACAGACTAGCTGGAGGTGTCTGGACGGGCAAATTTAACTCTCATTTCCCACCAGGAAGAGGAATTAACCAAAGGCTCAGCGTGCCGTGCCGGAACCAGATTAGGGCCTGAAGCCATCCTGCGGTGTTGCGGCCAGCTCACGAGAAAGCGAGTTGAAGAAAGGAGCTCAGGGGCACTGTAATTCACAAACCTGCAGAGTTATAAATGACAGCTATCGTCCAAAAATATACTGAAGTAAGGCTGCCAAGAGGACTTGAAAGCGGGGCAGAATTGCAGGAAACCGATTTCAGGAGGTAGACTGGAATTGCATTGAAAGCATAGGAAAAGAGGCAGAACGTCCACAATGATGCACTTGGCCAAAAAGGGCGTATGCGGTTTTTCCTGAATATATTCAGGAAAAAACGCATACGCCCTTTTTGGCCAACCAAGCAAGCTTGCAAAGGAAATCTGCACTACAATGAAGTCTCACTTCCCCCCGGTCAAAAGGGCCATCTGAAAAAAGTGTAAAATCCAGAAAGGCAGGACAGGCCATGGAGAACTGGGAGCCTTGTTATGCTGATGGGCGGGATGTAAATTGCCAACAGCCACTCGGGAGAAGTGTATGGTGTTTCCTGAAACATCTAAAAAACAAAGCAACAGAGCCTAGGGCACTTCCACTTATGGTCCTATAGCTTAGGGAAATTAAAATCAAAAAGACACAGCCACCCCAAAAGTTGGGACGGCTCTGTTTACAAGAACCTGGTTTACGGTACAAGTTCAATATCGCAGAAAGTGAAAAATGGATAAAGAAGTTGTGGTACTTACGTACAATGCAGTATCACTCAGCAATGAAATCTATGTCATCAGGCCCGTAGCAGCATAATGAGTGGATTCAGGTACGATGATTCTAACTGAAATAAGTCACACAGGAAAAGAAACATCATAAGATATCACTAATACACGGAATGTAACCTTGGCTACACAGGAACTGAATTCCAAAACAGAACAGGGTCTCAAATTTAGAAACCCAACTTATGCTTGCTTAAGGGGAAAGGTGAGTTGGGGTGCTGCATAAAACCAGAGATTGAAATGAGCACAGATAAAGTTCCTTAAGCCAAATATGGAATAGACAAGAGCTACTCCTTGCTCAACGAAATGGACTCAACACCCCATATTAAATGCCTAAGAGTGTACCTGACTAGGAAGTATCTTAAAACCTATGGATTGCTATGTCTCTGAAAGAGAATCAAGTGTGTGTACAGGGGCATAAAAGCAGCAGTGATAGGATTGGAGAGGTTCGGTGAGCAAATGAAGACCCTTTGAAGTCATTTTGCATGGTACCCATTCCACGGGTCTCAACTCTCCAGGTTTAAGGTATTCTTCCTTCAGCTAAAACATGCATGTGGAACCCAGAGTATGATCAACCGTGTGATCGGGAGACGTGTTCCAATATGTGTCAGTTTTCGTCCCCTGGTACTCGGGTGCAACATTCCAGACGCTTTACTAACACTCTCCCGACTTGGAGAGTCAGTGCCTTTAACCTCCTGTTTGGCCCAGTTTGCAATTTCTGCGGAAGATGAACAGGAATAGGGAGAACCAATGAGAGACTAGCTGGAGGTGTCTGGACGGGCAAATTTAACTCTCATTTCCCACCAGGAAGAGGAATTAACCAAAGGCTCAGCGTGCCGTGCCGGAACCAGATTAGGGCCTGAAGCCATCCTGCGGTGTTGCGGCCAGCTCACGAGAAAGCGAGTTGAAGAAAGGAGCTCAGGGGCACTGTAATTCACAAACCTGCAGAGTTATAAATGACAGCTATCGTCCAAAAATATACTGAAGTAAGGCTGCCAAGAGGACTTGAAAGTGGGGCAGAATTGCAGGAAACCGATTTCAGGAGGTAGACTGGAATTGCATTTAAAGCATAGGAAAAGAGGCAGAACGTCCACAATGATGCACTTGGCCAAAAAGGGCGTATGCGTTTTTTCCTGAATATATTCAGGAAAAAACGCATACGCCCTTTTTGGCCAACCAAGCAAGCTTGCAAAGGAAATCTGCACTACAATGAAGTCTCACTTCCCCCCGGTCAAAAGGGCCATCTGAAAAAAGTGTAAAATCCAGAAAGGCAGGACAGGCCATGGAGAACTGGGAGCCTTGTTATGCTGATGGGCGGGATGTCAATTGCCAACAGCCACTCGGGAGAAGTGTATGGTGTTTCCTGAAACATCTAAAAAACAAAGCAACAGAGCCTAGGGCACTTCCACTTATGGTCCTATAGCTTAGGGAAATTAAAATCAAAAAGACACAGCCACCCCAAAGGTTGGGACGGCTCTGTTTACAAGAACCTGGTTTACGGTACAAGTTCAATATCGCAGAAAGTGAAAAATGGATAAAGAAGTTGTGGTACTTACGTACAATGCAGTATCACTCAGCAATGAAATCTATGTCATCAGGCCCGTAGCAGCATAATGAGTGGATTCAGGTACGATGATTCTAACTGAAATAAGTCACACAGGAAAAGAAACATCATAAGATATCACTAATACACGGAATGTAACCTTGGCTACACAGGAACTGAATTACAAAACAGAACAGGGTCTCAAATTTAGAAACCCAACTTATGCTTGCTTAAGGGGAAAGGTGAGTTGGGGTGCTGCATAAAACCAGAGATTGAAATGAGCACAGATAAAGTTCCTTAAGCCAAATATGGAATAGACAAGAGCTACTCCTTGCTCAACGAAATGGACTCAACACCCCATATTAAATGCCTAAGAGTGTACCTGACTAGGAAGTATCTTAAAACCTATGGATTGCTATGTCTCTGAAAGAGAATCAAGTGTGTGTACAGGGGCATAAACGCAGCAGTGATAGGATTGGAGAGGTTCGGTGAGCAAATGAAGACCCTTTGAAGTCATATTGCATGGTACCCATTCCACGGGTCTCAACTCTCCAGGTTTAAGGTATTCTTCCTTCAGCTAAAACATGCATGTGGAACCCAGAGTATGATCAACCGTGTGATCGGGAGACGTGTTCCAATATGTGTCAGTTTTCGTCCCCTGGTACTCGGGTGCAACATTCCAGACGCTTTACTAACACTCTCCCGACTTGGAGAGTCAGTGCCTTTAACCTCCTGTTTGGCCCAGTTTGCAATTTCTGCGGAAGATGAACAGGAATAGGGAGAACCAATGACAGACTAGCTGGAGGTGTCTGGACGGGCAAATTTAACTCTCATTTCCCACCAGGAAGAGGAATTAACCAAAGGCTCAGCGTGCCGTGCCGGAACCAGATTAGGGCCTGAAGCCATCCTGCGGTGTTGCGGCCAGCTCACGAGAAAGCGAGTTGAAGAAAGGAGCTCAGGGGCACTGTAATTCACAAACCTGCAGAGTTATAAATGACAGCTATCTTCCAAAAATATACTGAAGTAAGGCTGCCAAGAGGACTTGAAAGCGGGGCAGAATTGCAGGAAACCGATTTCAGGAGGTAGACTGGAATTGCATTGAAAGCATAGGAAAAGAGGCAGAACGTCCACAATGATGCACTTGGCCAAAAAGGGCGTATGCGTTTTTTCCTGAATATATTCAGGAAAAAACGCATACGCCCTTTTTGGCCAACCAAGCAAGCTTGCAAAGGAAATCTGCACTACAATGAAGTCTCACTTCCCCCCGGTCAAAAGGGCCATCTGAAAAAAGTGTAAAATCCAGAAAGGCAGGACAGGCCATGGAGAACTGGGAGCCTTGTTATGCTGATGGGCGGGATGTCAATTGCCAACAGCCACTCGGGAGAAGTGTATGGTGTTTCCTGAAACATCTAAAAAACAAAGCAACAGAGCCTAGGGCACTTCCACTTATGGTCCTATAGCTTAGGGAAATTAAAATCAAAAAGACACAGCCACCCCAAAAGTTGGGACGGCTCTGTTTACAAGAACCTGGTTTACGGTACAAGTTCAATATCGCAGAAAGTGAAAAATGGATAAAGAAGTTGTGGTACTTACGTACAATGCAGTATCACTCAGCAATGAAATCTATGTCATCAGGCCCGTAGCAGCATAATGAGTGGATTCAGGTACGATGATTCTAACTGAAATAAGTCACACAGGAAAAGAAACATCATAAGATATCACTAATACACGGAATGTAACCTTGGCTACACAGGAACTGAATTACAAAACAGAACAGGGTCTCAAATTTAGAAACCCAACTTATGCTTGCTTAAGGGGAAAGGTGAGTTGGGGTGCTGCATAAAACCAGAGATTGAAATGAGCACAGATAAAGTTCCTTAAGCCAAATATGGAATAGACAAGAGCTACTCCTTGCTCAACGAAATGGACTCAACACCCCATATTAAATGCCTAAGAGTGTACCTGACTAGGAAGTATCTTTAAACCTATGGATTGCTATGTCTCTGAAAGAGAATCAAGTGTGTGTACAGGGGCATAAACGCAGCAGTGATAGGATTGGAGAGGTTCGGTGAGCAAATGAAGACCCTTTGAAGTCATATTGCATGGTACCCATTCCACGGGTCTCAACTCTCCAGGTTTAAGGTATTCTTCCTTCAGCTAAAACATGCATGTGGAACCCAGAGTATGATCAACCGTGTGATCGGGAGACGTGTTCCAATATGTGTCAGTTTTCGTCCCCTGGTACTCGGGTGCAACATTCCAGACGCTTTACTAACACTCTCCCGACTTGGAGAGTCAGTGCCTTTAACCTCCTGTTTGGCCCAGTTTGCAATTTCTGCGGAAGATGAACAGGAATAGGGAGAACCAATGACAGACTAGCTGGAGGTGTCTGGACGGGCAAATTTAACTCTCATTTCCCACCAGGAAGAGGAATTAACCAAAGGCTCAGCGTGCCGTGCCGGAACCAGATTAGGGCCTGAAGCCATCCTGCGGTGTTGCGGCCAGCTCACGAGAAAGCGAGTTGAAGAAAGGAGCTCAGGGGCACTGTAATTCACAAACCTGCAGAGTTATAAATGACAGCTATCGTCCAAAAATATACTGAAGTAAGGCTGCCAAGAGGACTTGAAAGCGGGGCAGAATTGCAGGAAACCGATTTCAGGAGGTAGACTGGAATTGCATTTAAAGCATAGGAAAAGAGGCAGAACGTCCACAATGATGCACTTGGCCAAAAAGGGCGTATGCGTTTTTTCCTGAATATATTCAGGAAAAAATGCATACGCCCTTTTTGGCCAACCAAGCAAGCTTGCAAAGGAAATCTGCACTACAATGAAGTCTCACTTCCCCCCGGTCAAAAGGGCCATCTGAAAAAAGTGTAAAATCCAGAAAGGCAGGACAGGCCATGGAGAACTGGGAGCCTTGTTATGCTGATGGGCGGGATGTAAATTGCCAACAGCCACTCGGGAGAAGTGTATGGTGTTTCCTGAAACATCTAAAAAACAAAGCAACAGAGCCTAGGGCACTTCCACTTATGGTCCTATAGCTTAGGGAAATTAAAATCAAAAAGACACAGCCACCCCAAAGGTTGGGACGGCTCTGTTTACAAGAACCTGGTTTACGGTACAAGTTCAATATCGCAGAAAGTGAAAAATGGATAAAGAAGTTGTGGTACTTACGTACAATGCAGTATCACTCAGCAATGAAATCTATGTCATCAGGCCCGTAGCAGCATAATGAGTGGATTCAGGTACGATGATTCTAACTGAAATAAGTCACACAGGAAAAGAAACATCATAAGATATCACTAATACACGGAATGTAACCTTGGCTACACAGGAACTGAATTACAAAACAGAACAGGGTCTCAAATTTAGAAACCCAACTTATGCTTGCTTAAGGGGAAAGGTGAGTTGGGGTGCTGCATAAAACCAGAGATTGAAATGAGCACAGATAAAGTTCCTTAAGCCAAATATGGAATAGACAAGAGCTACTCCTTGCTCAACGAAATGGACTCAACACCCCATATTAAATGCCTAAGAGTGTACCTGACTAGGAAGTATCTTAAAACCTATGGATTGCTATGTCTCTGAAAGAGAATCAAGTGTGTGTACAGGGGCATAAACGCAGCAGTGATAGGATTGGAGAGGTTCGGTGAGCAAATGAAGACCCTTTGAAGTCATATTGCATGGTACCCATTCCACGGGTCTCAACTCTCCAGGTTTAAGGTATTCTTCCTTCAGCTAAAACATGCATGTGGAACCCAGAGTATGATCAACCGTGTGATCGGGAGACGTGTTCCAATATGTGTCAGTTTTCGTCCCCTGGTACTCGGGTGCAACATTCCAGACGCTTTACTAACACTCTCCCGACTTGGAGAGTCAGTGCCTTTAACCTCCTGTTTGGCCCAGTTTGCAATTTCTGCGGAAGATGAACAGGAATAGGGAGAACCAATGACAGACTAGCTGGAGGTGTCTGGACGGGCAAATTTAACTCTCATTTCCCACCAGGAAGAGGAATTAACCAAAGGCTCAGCGTGCCATGCCGGAACCAGATTAGGGCCTGAAGCCATCCTGCGGTGTTGCGGCCAGCTCACGAGAAAGCGACTTGAAGAAAGGAGCTCAGGGGCACTGTAATTCACAAACCTGCAGAGTTATAAATGACAGCTATCGTCCAAAAATATACTGAAGTAAGGCTGCCAAGAGGACTTGAAAGCGGGGCAGAATTGCAGGAAACCGATTTCAGGAGGTAGACTGGAATTGCATTTAAAGCATAGGAAAAGAGGCAGAACGTCCACAATGATGCACTTGGCCAAAAAGGGCGTATGCGTTTTTTCCTGAATATATTCAGGAAAAAATGCATACGCCCTTTTTGGCCAACCAAGCAAGCTTGCAAAGGAAATCTGCACTACAATGAAGTCTCACTTCCCCCCGGTCAAAAGGGCCATCTGAAAAAAGTGTAAAATCCAGAAAGGCAGGACAGGCCATGGAGAACTGGGAGCCTTGTTATGCTGATGGGCGGGATGTAAATTGCCAACAGCCACTCGGGAGAAGTGTATGGTGTTTCCTGAAACATCTAAAAAACAAAGCAACAGAGCCTAGGGCACTTCCACTTATGGTCCTATAGCTTAGGGAAATTAAAATCAAAAAGACACAGCCACCCCAAAGGTTGGGACGGCTCTGTTTACAAGAACCTGGTTTACGGTACAAGTTCAATATCGCAGAAAGTGAAAAATGGATAAAGAAGTTGTGGTACTTACGTACAATGCAGTATCACTCAGCAATGAAATCTATGTCATCAGGCCCGTAGCAGCATAATGAGTGGATTCAGGTACGATGATTCTAACTGAAATAAGTCACACAGGAAAAGAAACATCATAAGATATCACTAATACACGGAATGTAACCTTGGCTACACAGGAACTGAATTACAAAACAGAACAGGGTCTCAAATTTAGAAACCCAACTTATGCTTGCTTAAGGGGAAAGGTGAGTTGGGGTGCTGCATAAAACCAGAGATTGAAATGAGCACAGATAAAGTTCCTTAAGCCAAATATGGAATAGACAAGAGCTACTCCTTGCTCAACGAAATGGACTCAACACCCCATATTAAATGCCTAAGAGTGTACCTGACTAGGAAGTATCTTAAAACCTATGGATTGCTATGTCTCTGAAAGAGAATCAAGTGTGTGTACAGGGGCATAAACGCAGCAGTGATAGGATTGGAGAGGTTCGGTGAGCAAATGAAGACCCTTTGAAGTCATATTGCATGGTACCCATTCCACGGGTCTCAACTCTCCAGGTTTAAGGTATTCTTCCTTCAGCTAAAACATGCATGTGGAACCCAGAGTATGATCAACGGTGTGATCGGGAGACGTGTTCCAATATGTGTCAGTTTTCGTCCCCTGGTACTCGGGTGCAACATTCCAGACGCTTTTCTAACACTCTCCCGACTTGGAGAGTCAGTGCCTTTAACCTCCTGTTTGGCCCAGTTTGCAATTTCTGCGGAAGATGAACAGGAATAGGGAGAACCAATGAGAGACTAGCTGGAGGTGTCTGGACGGGCAAATTTAACTCTCATTTCCCACCAGGAAGAGGAATTAACCAAAGGCTCAGCGTGCCGTGCCGGAACCAGATTAGGGCCTGAAGCCATCCTGCGGTGTTGCGGCCAGCTCACGAGAAAGCGAGTTGAAGAAAGGAGCTCAGGGGCACTGTAATTCACAAACCTGCAGAGTTATAAATGACAGCTATCGTCCAAAAATATACTGAAGTAAGGCTGCCAAGAGGACTTGAAAGCGGGGCAGAATTGCAGGAAACCGATTTCAGGAGGTAGACTGGAATTGCATTTAAAGCATAGGAAAAGAGGCAGAACGTCCACAATGATGCACTTGGCCAAAAAGGGCGTATGCGTTTTTTCCTGAATATATTCAGGAAAAAACGCATACGCCCTTTTTGGCCAACCAAGCAAGCTTGCAAAGGAAATCTGCACTACAATGAAGTCTCACTTCCCCCCGGTCAAAAGGGCCATCTGAAAAAAGTGTAAAATCCAGAAAGGCAGGACAGGCCATGGAGAACTGGGAGCCTTGTTATGCTGATGGGCGGGATGTAAATTGCCAACAGCCACTCGGGAGAAGTGTATGGTGTTTCCTGAAACATCTAAAAAACAAAGCAACAGAGCCTAGGGCACTTCCACTTATGGTCCTATAGCTTAGGGAAATTAAAATCAAAAGACACAGCCACCCCAAATGTTGGGACGGCTCTGTTTACAAGAACCTGGTTTACGGTACAAGTTCAATATCGCAGAAAGTGAAAAATGGATAAAGAAGTTGTGGTACTTACGTACAATGCAATATCACTCAGCAATGAAATCTATGTCATCAGGCCCGTAGCAGCATAATGAGTGGATTCAGGTATGATGATTCTAACTGAAATAAGTCACACAGAAAAAGAAACATCATAAGATATCACTAATACACGGAATGTAACCTTGGCTACACAGGAACTGAATTCCAAAACAGAACAGGGTCTCAAATTTAGAAAACCAACTTATGCTTGCTTAAGGGGAAAGGTGAGTTGGGGTGCTGCATAAAACCAGAGATTGATATGAGCACAGATAAAGTTCCTTAAGCCAAATATGGAATAGACAAGAGCTACTCCTTGCTCAACGAAATGGACTCAACACCCCATATTAAATGCCTAAGAGTGTACCTGACTAGGAAGTATCTTAAAACCTATGGATTGCTATGTCTCTGAAAGAGAATCAAGTGTGTGTACAGGGGCATAAACGCAGCAGTGATAGGATTGGAGAGGTTCGGTGAGCAAATGAAGACCCTTTGAAGTCATATTGCATGGTACCCATTCCACGGGTCTCAACTCTCCAGGTTTAACGTATTCTTCCTTCAGCTAAAACATGCATGTGGAACCCAGAGTATGATCAACCGTGTGATCGGGAGACGTGTTCCAATATGTGTCAGTTTTCGTCCCCTGGTACTCGGGTGCAACATTCCAGACGCTTTACTAACACTCTCCCGACTTGGAGAGTCAGTGCCTTTAACCTCCTGTTTGGCCCAGTTTGCAATTTCTGCGGAAGATGAACAGGAATAGGGAGAACCAATGACAGACTAGCTGGAGGTGTCTGGACGGGCAAATTTAACTCTCATTTCCCACCAGGAAGAGGAATTAACCAAAGGCTCAGCGTGCCGTGCCGGAACCAGATTAGGGCCTGAAGCCATCCTGCGGTGTTGCGGCCAGCTCACGAGAAAGCGAGTTGAAGAAAGGAGCTCAGGGGCACTGTAATTCACAAACCTGCAGAGTTATAAATGACAGCTATCGTCCAAAAATATACTGAAGTAAGGCTGCCAAGAGGACTTGAAAGCGGGGCAGAATTGCAGGAAACCGATTTCAGGAGGTAGACTGGAATTGCATTTAAAGCATAGGAAAAGAGGCAGAACGTCCACAATGATGCACTTGGCCAAAAAGGGCGTATGCGTTTTTTCCTGAATATATTCAGGAAAAAACGCATACGCCCTTTTTGGCCAACCAAGCAAGCTTGCAAAGGAAATCTGCACTACAATGAAGTCTCACTTCCCCCCGGTCAAAAGGGCCATCTGAAAAAAGTGTAAAATCCAGAAAGGCAGGACAGGCCATGGAGAACTGGGAGCCTTGTTATGCTGATGGGCGGGATGTAAATTGCCAACAGCCACTCGGGAGAAGTGTATGGTGTTTCCTGAAACATCTAAAAAACAAAGCAACAGAGTCTAGGGCACTTCCACTTATGGTCCTATAGCTTAGGGAAATTAAAATCAAAAGACACAGCCACCCCAAAGGTTGGGACGGCTCTGTTTACAAGAACCTGGTTTACGGTACAAGTTCAATATCGCAGAAAGTGAAAAATGGATAAAGAAGTTGTGGTACTTACGTACAATGCAGTATCACTCAGCAATGAAATCTATGTCATCAGGCCCGTAGCAGCATAATGAGTGGATTCAGGTACGATGATTCTAACTGAAATAAGTCACACAGGAAAAGAAACATCATAAGATATCACTAATACACGGAATGTAACCTTGGCTACACAGGAACTGAATTACAAAACAGAACAGGGTCTCAAATTTAGAAACCCAACTTATGCTTGCTTAAGGGGAAAGGTGAGTTGGGGTGCTGCATAAAACCAGAGATTGAAATGAGCACAGATAAAGTTCCTTAAGCCAAATATGGAATAGACAAGAGCTACTCCTTGCTCAACGAAATGGACTCAACACCCCATATTAAATGCCTAAGAGTGTACCTGACTAGGAAGTATCTTAAAACCTATGGATTGCTATGTCTCTGAAAGAGAATCAAGTGTGTGTACAGGGGCATAAACGCAGCAGTGATAGGATTGGAGAGGTTCGGTGAGCAAATGAAGACCCTTTGAAGTCATATTGCATGGTACCCATTCCACGGGTCTCAACTCTCCAGGTTTAAGGTATTCTGCCTTCAGCTAAAACATGCATGTGGAACCCAGAGTATGATCAACCGTGTGATCGGGAGACGTGTTCCAATATGTGTCAGTTTTCGTCCCCTGGTACTCGGGTGCAACATTCCAGACGCTTTACTAACACACTCCCGACTTGGAGAGTCAGTGCCTTTAACCTCCTGTTTGGCCCAGTTTGCAATTTCTGCGGAAGATGAACAGGAATAGGGAGAACCAATGACAGACTAGCTGGAGGTGTCTGGACGGGCAAATTTAACTCTCATTTCCCACCAGGAAGAGGAATTAACCAAAGGCTCAGCGTGCCGTGCCGCAACCAGATTAGGGCCTGAAGCCATCCTGTGGTGTTGCGGCCAGCTCACGAGAAAGCGACTTGAAGAAAGGAGCTCAGGGGCACTGTAATTCACAAACCTGCAGAGTTATAAATGACAGCTATCGTCCAAAAATATACTGAAGTAAGGCTGCCAAGAGGACTTGAAAGCGGGGCAGAATTGCAGGAAACCGATTTCAGGAGGTAGACTGGAATTGCATTGAAAGCATAGGAAAAGAGGCAGAACGTCCACAATGATGCACTTGGCCAAAAAGGGCGTATGCGTTTTTTCCTGAATATATTCAGGAAAAAACGCATACGCCCTTTTTGGCCAACCAAGCAAGCTTGCAAAGGAAATCTGCACTACAATGAAGTCTCACTTCCCCCCGGTCAAAAGGGCCATCTGAAAAAAGTGTAAAATCCAGAAAGGCAGGACAGGCCATGGAGAACTGGGAGCCTTGTTATGCTGATGGGCGGGATGTAAATTGCCAACAGCCACTCGGGAGAAGTGTATGGTGTTTCCTGAAACATCTAAAAAACAAAGCAACAGAGCCTAGGGCACTTCCACTTATGGTCCTATAGCTTAGGGAAATTAAAATCAAAAGACACAGCCACCCCAAAGGTTGGGACGGCTCTGTTTACAAGAACCTGGTTTACGGTACAAGTTCAATATCGCAGAAAGTGAAAAATGGATAAAGAAGTTGTGGTACTTACGTACAATGCAGTATCACTCAGCAATGAAATCTATGTCATCAGGCCCGTAGCAGCATAATGAGTGGATTCAGGTACGATGATTCTAACTGAAATAAGTCACACAGGAAAAGAAACATCATAAGATATCACTAATACACGGAATGTAACCTTGGCTACACAGGAACTGAATTACAAAACAGAACAGGGTCTCAAATTTAGAAACCCAACTTATGCTTGCTTAAGGGGAAAGGTGAGTTGGGGTGCTGCATAAAACCAGAGATTGAAATGAGCACAGATAAAGTTCCTTAAGCCAAATATGGAATAGACAAGAGCTACTCCTTGCTCAACGAAATGGACTCAACACCCCATATTAAATGCCTAAGAGTGTACCTGACTAGGAAGTATCTTAAAACCTATGGATTGCTATGTCTCTGAAAGAGAATCAAGTGTGTGTACAGGGGCATAAACGCAGCAGTGATAGGATTGGAGAGGTTCGGTGAGCAAATGAAGACCCTTTGAAGTCATATTGCATGGTACCCATTCCACGGGTCTCAACTCTCCAGGTTTAACGTATTCTTCCTTCAGCTAAAACATGCATGTGGAACCCAGAGTATGATCAACCGTGTGATCGGGAGACGTGTTCCAATATGTGTCAGTTTTCGTCCCCTGGCACTCGGGTGCAACATTCCAGACGCTTTACTAACACTCTCCCGACTTGGAGAGTCAGTGCCTTTAACCTCCTGTTTGGCCCAGTTTGCAATTTCTGCGGAAGATGAACAGGAATAGGGAGAACCAATGACAGACTAGCTGGAGGTGTCTGGACGGGCAAATTTAACTCTCATTTCCCACCAGGAAGAGGAATTAACCAAAGGCTCAGCGTGCCGTGCCGGAACCAGATTAGGGCCTGAAGCCATCCTGCGGTGTTGCGGCCAGCTCACGAGAAAGCGACTTGAAGAAAGGAGCTCAGGGGCACTGTAATTCACAAACCTGCAGAGTTATAAATGACAGCTATCGTCCAAAAATATACTGAAGTAAGGCTGCCAAGAGGACTTGAAAGCGGGGCAGAATTGCAGGAAACCGATTTCAGGAGGTAGACTGGAATTGCATTTAAAGCATAGGAAAAGAGGCAGAACGTCCACAATGATGCACTTGGCCAAAAAGGGCGTATGCGTTTTTTCCTGAATATATTCAGGAAAAAACGCATACGCCCTTTTTGGCCAACCAAGCAAGCTTGCAAAGGAAATCTGCACTACAATGAAGTCTCACTTCCCCCCGGTCAAAAGGGCCATCTGAAAAAAGTGTAAAATCCAGAAAGGCAGGACAGGCCATGGAGAACTGGGAGCCTTGTTATGCTGATGGGCGGGATGTAAATTGCCAACAGCCACTCGGGAGAAGTGTATGGTGTTTCCTGAAACATCTAAAAAACAAAGCAACAGAGCCTAGGGCACTTCCACTTATGGTCCTATAGCTTAGGGAAATTAAAATCAAAAAGACACAGCCACCCCAAAGGTTGGGACGGCTCTGTTTACAAGAACCTGGTTTACGGTACAAGTTCAATATTGCAGAAAGTGAAAAATGGATAAAGAAGTTGTGGTACTTACGTACAATGCAGTATCACTCAGCAATGAAATCTATGTCATCAGGCCCGTAGCAGCATAATGAGTGGATTCAGGTACGATGATTCTAACTGAAATAAGTCACACAGGAAAAGAAACATCATAAGATATCACTAATACACGGAATGTAACCTTGGCTACACAGGAACTGAATTACAAAACAGAACAGGGTCTCAAATTTAGAAACCCAACTTATGCTTGCTTAAGGGGAAAGGTGAGTTGGGGTGCTGCATAAAACCAGAGATTGAAATGAGCACAGATAAAGTTCCTTAAGCCAAATATGGAATAGACAAGAGCTACTCCTTGCTCAACGAAATGGACTCAACACCCCATATTAAATGCCTAAGAGTGTACCTGACTAGGAAGTATCTTAAAACCTATGGATTGCTATGTCTCTGAAAGAGAATCAAGTGTGTGTACAGGGGCATAAACGCAGCAGTGATAGGATTGGAGAGGTTCGGTGAGCAAATGAAGACCCTTTGAAGTCATATTGCATGGTACCCATTCCACGGGTCTCAACTCTCCAGGTTTAAGGTATTCTTCCTTCAGCTAAAACATGCATGTGGAACCCAGAGTATGATCAACCGTGTGATCGGGAGACGTGTTCCAATATGTGTCAGTTTTCGTCCCCTGGTACTCGGGTGCAACATTCCAGACGCTTTACTAACACACTCCCGACTTGGAGAGTCAGTGCCTTTAACCTCCTGTTTGGCCCAGTTTGCAATTTCTGCGGAAGATGAACAGGAATAGGGAGAACCAATGACAGACTAGCTGGAGGTGTCTGGACGGGCAAATTTAACTCTCATTTCCCACCAGGAAGAGGAATTAACCAAAGGCTCAGCGTGCCGTGCCGGAACCAGATTAGGGCCTGAAGCCATCCTGCGGTGTTGCGGCCAGCTCACGAGAAAGCGACTTGAAGAAAGGAGCTCAGGGGCACTGTAATTCACAAACCTGCAGAGTTATAAATGACAGCTATCGTCCAAAAATATACTGAAGTAAGGCTGCCAAGAGGACTTGAAAGCGGGGCAGAATTGCAGGAAACCGATTTCAGGAGGTAGACTGGAATTGCATTGAAAGCATAGGAAAAGAGGCAGAACGTCCACAATGATGCACTTGGCCAAAAAGGGCGTATGCGTTTTTTCCTGAATATATTCAGGAAAAAACGCATACGCCCTTTTTGGCCAACCAAGCAAGCTTGCAAAGGAAATCTGCACTACAATGAAGTCTCACTTCCCCCCGGTCAAAAGGGCCATCTGAAAAAAGTGTAAAATCCAGAAAGGCAGGACAGGCCATGGAGAACTGGGAGCCTTGTTATGCTGATGGGCGGGATGTAAATTGCCAACAGCCACTCGGGAGAAGTGTATGGTGTTTCCTGAAACATCTAAAAAACAAAGCAACAGAGCCTAGGGCACTTCCACTTATGGTCCTATAGCTTAGGGAAATTAAAATCAAAAAGACACAGCCACCCCAAAGGTTGGGACGGCTCTGTTTACAAGAACCTGGTTTACAGTACAAGTTCAATATCGCAGAAAGTGAAAAATGGATAAAGAAGTTGTGGTACTTACGTACAATGCAGTATCACTCAGCAATGAAATCTATGTCATCAGGCCCGTAGCAGCATAATGAGTGGATTCAGGTACGATGATTCTAACTGAAATAAGTCACACAGGAAAAGAAACATCATAAGATATCACTAATACACGGAATGTAACCTTGGCTACACAGGAACTGAATTACAAAACAGAACAGGGTCTCGAATTTAGAAACCCAACTTATGCTTGCTTAAGGGGAAAGGTGAGTTGGGGTGCTGCATAAAACCAGAGATTGAAATGAGCACAGATAAAGTTCCTTAAGCCAAATATGGAATAGACAAGAGCTACTCCTTGCTCAACGAAATGGACTCAACACCCCATATTAAATGCCTAAGAGTGTACCTGACTAGGAAGTATCTTAAAACCTATGGATTGCTATGTCTCTGAAAGAGAATCAAGTGTGTGTACAGGGGCATAAACGCAGCAGTGATAGGATTGGAGAGGTTCGGTGAGCAAATGAAGACCCTTTGAAGTCATATTGCATGGTACCCATTCCACGGGTCTCAACTCTCCAGTTTTAACGTATTCTTCCTTCAGCTAAAACATGCATGTGGAACCCAGAGTATGATCAACCGTGTGATCGGGAGACGTGTTCCAATATGTGTCAGTTTTCGTCCCCTGGTACTCGGGTGCAACATTCCAGACGCTTTACTAACACTCTCCCGACTTGGAGAGTCAGTGCCTTTAACCTCCTGTTTGGCCCAGTTTGCAATTTCTGCGGAAGATGAACAGGAATAGGGAGAACCAATGACAGACTAGCTGGAGGTGTCTGGACGGGCAAATTTAACTCTCATTTCCCACCAGGAAGAGGAATTAACCAAAGGCTCAGCGTGCCGTGCCGGAACCAGATTAGGGCCTGAAGCCATCCTGCGGTGTTGCGGCCAGCTCACGAGAAAGCGAGTTGAAGAAAGGAGCTCAGGGGCACTGTAATTCACAAACCTGCAGAGTTATAAATGACAGCTATCGTCCAAAAATATACTGAAGTAAGGCTGCCAAGAGGACTTGAAAGCGGGGCAGAATTGCAGGAAACCGATTTCAGGAGGTAGACTGGAATTGCATTTAAAGCATAGGAAAAGAGGCAGAACGTCCACAATGATGCACTTGGCCAAAAAGGGCGTATGCGTTTTTTCCTGAATATATTCAGGAAAAAACGCATACGCCCTTTTCGGCCAACCAAGCAAGCTTGCAAAGGAAATCTGCACTACAATGAAGTCTCACTTCCCCCCGGTCAAAAGGGCCATCTGAAAAAAGTGTAAAATCCAGAAAGGCAGGACAGGCCATGGAGAACTGGGAGCCTTGTTATGCTGATGGGCGGGATGTAAATTGCCAACAGCCACTCGGGAGAAGTGTATGGTGTTTCCTGAAACATCTAAAAAACAAAGCAACAGAGCCTAGGGCACTTCCACTTATGGTCCTATAGCTTAGGGAAATTAAAATCAAAAAGACACAGCCACCCCAAATGTTGGGACAGCTCTGTTTACAAGAACCTGGTTTACGGTACAAGTTCAATATCGCAGAAAGTGAAAAATGGATAAAGAAGTTGTGGTACTTACGTACAATGCAGTATCACTCAGCAATGAAATCTATGTCATCAGGCCCGTAGCAGCATAATGAGTGGATTCAGGTACGATGATTCTAACTGAAATAAGTCACACAGGAAAAGAAACATCATAAGATATCACTAATACACGGAATGTAACCTTGGCTACACAGGAACTGAATTACAAAACAGAACAGGGTCTCAAATTTAGAAACCCAACTTATGCTTGCTTAAGGGGAAAGGTGAGTTGGGGTGCTGCATAAAACCAGAAATTGAAATGAGCACAGATAAAGTTCCTTAAGCCAAATATGGAATAGACAAGAGCTACTCCTTGCTCAACGAAATGGACTCAACACCCCATATTAAATGCCTAAGAGTGTACCTGACTAGGAAGTATCTTAAAACCTATGGATTGCTATGTCTCTGAAAGAGAATCAAGTGTGTGTACAGGGGCATAAACGCAGCAGTGATAGGATTGGAGAGGTTCGGTGAGCAAATGAAGACCCTTTGAAGTCATATTGCATGGTACCCATTCCACGGGTCTCAACTCTCCAGGTTTAACGTATTCTTCCTTCAGCTAAAACATGCATGTGGAACCCAGAGTATGATCAACCGTGTGATCGGGAGACGTGTTCCAATATGTGTCAGTTTTCGTCCCCTGGTACTCGGGTGCAACATTCCAGACGCTTTACTAACACTCTCCCGACTTGGAGAGTCAGTGCCTTTAACCTCCTGTTTGGCCCAGTTTGCAATTTCTGCGGAAGATGAACAGGAATAGGGAGAACCAATGACAGACTAGCTGGAGGTGTCTGGACGGGCAAATTTAACTCTCATTTCCCACCAGGAAGAGGAATTAACCAAAGGCTCAGCGTGCCGTGCCGGAACCAGATTAGGGCCTGAAGCCATCCTGCGGTGTTGCGGCCAGCTCACGAGAAAGCGAGTTGAAGAAAGGAGCTCAGGGGCACTGTAATTCACAAACCTGCAGAGTTATAAATGACAGCTATCGTCCAAAAATATACTGAAGTAAGGCTGCCAAGAGGACTTGAAAGCGGGGCAGAATTGCAGGAAACCGATTTCAGGAGGTAGACTGGAATTGCATTGAAAGCATAGGAAAAGAGGCAGAACGTCCACAATGATGCACTTGGCCAAAAAGGGCGTATGCGTTTTTTCCTGAATATATTCAGGAAAAAACGCATACGCCCTTTTTGGCCAACCAAGCAAGCTTGCAAAGGAAATCTGCACTACAATGAAGTCTCACTTCCCCCCGGTCAAAAGGGCCATCTGAAAAAAGTGTAAAATCCAGAAAGGCAGGACAGGCCATGGAGAACTGGGAGCCTTGTTATGCTGATGGGCGGGATGTAAATTGCCAACAGCCACTCGGGAGAAGTGTATGGTGTTTCCTGAAACATCTAAAAAACAAAGCAACAGAGCCTAGGGCACTTCCACTTATGGTCCTATAGCTTAGGGAAATTAAAATCAAAAAGACACAGCCACCCCAAAGGTTGGGACGGCTCTGTTTACAAGAACCTGGTTTACGGTACAAGTTCAATATCGCAGAAAGTGAAAAATGGATAAAGAAGTTGTGGTACTTACGTACAATGCAGTATCACTCAGCAATGAAATCTATGTCATCAGGCCCGTAGCAGCATAATGAGTGGATTCAGGTACGATGATTCTAACTGAAATAAGTCACACAGGAAAAGAAACATCATAAGATATCACTAATACACGGAATGTAACCTTGGCTACACAGGAACTGAATTACAAAACAGAACAGGGTCTCGAATTTAGAAACCCAACTTATGCTTGCTTAAGGGGAAAGGTGAGTTGGGGTGCTGCATAAAACCAGAGATTGAAATGAGCACAGATAAAGTTCCTTAAGCCAAATATGGAATAGACAAGAGCTACTCCTTGCTCAACGAAATGGACTCAACACCCCATATTAAATGCCTAAGAGTGTACCTGACTAGGAAGTATCTTAAAACCTATGGATTGCTATGTCTCTGAAAGAGAATCAAGTGTGTGTACAGGGGCATAAACGCAGCAGTGATAGGATTGGAGAGGTTCGGTGAGCAAATGAAGACCCTTTGAAGTCATATTGCATGGTACCCATTCCACGGGTCTCAACTCTCCAGTTTTAACGTATTCTTCCTTCAGCTAAAACATGCATGTGGAACCCAGAGTATGATCAACCGTGTGATCGGGAGACGTGTTCCAATATGTGTCAGTTTTCGTCCCCTGGTACTCGGGTGCAACATTCCAGACGCTTTACTAACACTCTCCCGACTTGGAGAGTCAGTGCCTTTAACCTCCTGTTTGGCCCAGTTTGCAATTTCTGCGGAAGATGAACAGGAATAGGGAGAACCAATGACAGACTAGCTGGAGGTGTCTGGACGGGCAAATTTAACTCTCATTTCCCACCAGGAAGAGGAATTAACCAAAGGCTCAGCGTGCCGTGCCGGAACCAGATTAGGGCCTGAAGCCATCCTGCGGTGTTGCGGCCAGCTCACGAGAAAGCGAGTTGAAGAAAGGAGCTCAGGGGCACTGTAATTCACAAACCTGCAGAGTTATAAATGACAGCTATCGTCCAAAAATATACTGAAGTAAGGCTGCCAAGAGGACTTGAAAGCGGGGCAGAATTGCAGGAAACCGATTTCAGGAGGTAGACTGGAATTGCATTTAAAGCATAGGAAAAGAGGCAGAACGTCCACAATGATGCACTTGGCCAAAAAGGGCGTATGCGTTTTTTCCTGAATATATTCAGGAAAAAACGCATACGCCCTTTTTGGCCAACCAAGCAAGCTTGCAAAGGAAATCTGCACTACAATGAAGTCTCACTTCCCCCCGGTCAAAAGGGCCATCTGAAAAAAGTGTAAAATCCAGAAAGGCAGGACAGGCCATGGAGAACTGGGAGCCTTGTTATGCTGATGGGCGGGATGTAAATTGCCAACAGCCACTGGGGAGAAGTGTATGGTGTTTCCTGAAACATCTAAAAAACAAAGCAACAGAGCCTAGGGCACTTCCACTTATGGTCCTATAGCTTAGGGAAATTAAAATCAAAAAGACACAGCCACCCCAAAGGTTGGGACGGCTCTGTTTACAAGAACCTGGTTTACGGTACAAGTTCAATATCGCAGAAAGTGAAAAATGGATAAAGAAGTTGTGGTACTTACGTACAATGCAGTATCACTCAGCAATGAAATCTATGTCATCAGGCCCGTAGCAGCATAATGAGTGGATTCAGGTACGATGATTCTAACTGAAATAAGTCACACAGGAAAAGAAACATCATAAGATATCACTAATACACGGAATGTAACCTTGGCTACACAGGAACTGAATTACAAAACAGAACAGGGTCTCAAATTTAGAAACCCAACTTATGCTTGCTTAAGGGGAAAGGTGAGTTGGGGTGCTGCATAAAACCAGAGATTGAAATGAGCACAGATAAAGTTCCTTAAGCCAAATATGGAATAGACAAGAGCTACTCCTTGCTCAACGAAATGGACTCAACACCCCATATTAAATGCCTAAGAGTGTACCTGACTAGGAAGTATCTTAAAACCTATGGATTGCTATGTCTCTGAAAGAGAATCAAGTGTGTGTACAGGGGCATAAACGCAGCAGTGATAGGATTGGAGAGGTTCGGTGAGCAAATGAAGACCCTTTGAAGTCATATTGCATGGTACCCATTCCACGGGTCTCAACTCTCCAGGTTTAACGTATTCTACCTTCAGCTAAAACATGCATGTGGAACCCAGAGTATGATCAACCGTGTGATCGGGAGACGTGTTCCAATATGTGTCAGTTTTCGTCCCCTGGTACTCGGGTGCAACATTCCAGACGCTTTACTAACACTCTCCCGACTTGGAGAGTCAGTGCCTTTAACCTCCTGTTTGGCCCAGTTTGCAATTTCTGCGGAAGATGAACAGGAATAGGGAGAACCAATGACAGACTAGCTGGAGGTGTCTGGACGGGCAAATTTAACTCTCATTTCCCACCAGGAAGAGGAATTAACCAAAGGCTCAGCGTGCCGTGCCGGAACCAGATTAGGGCCTGAAGCCATCCTGCGGTGTTGCGGCCAGCTCACGAGAAAGCGAGTTGAAGAAAGGAGCTCAGGGGCACTGTAATTCACAAACCTGCAGAGTTATAAATGACAGCTATCGTCCAAAAATATACTGAAGTAAGGCTGCCAAGAGGACTTGAAAGCGGGGCAGAATTGCAGGAAACCGATTTCAGGAGGTAGACTGGAATTGCATTTAAAGCATAGGAAAAGAGGCAGAACGTCCACAATGATGCACTTGGCCAAAAAGGGCGTATGCGTTTTTTCCTGAATATATTCAGGAAAAAACGCATACGCCCTTTTTGGCCAACCAAGCAAGCTTGCAAAGGAAATCTGCACTACAATGAAGTCTCACTTCCCCCCGGTCAAAAGGGCCATCTGAAAAAAGTGTAAAATCCAGAAAGGCAGGACAGGCCATGGAGAACTGGGAGCCTTGTTATGCTGATGGGCGGGATGTAAATTGCCAACAGCCACTCGGGAGAAGTGTATGGTGTTTCCTGAAACATCTAAAAAACAAAGCAACAGAGCCTAGGGCACTTCCACTTATGGTCCTATAGCTTAGGGAAATTAAAATCAAAAAGACACAGCCACCCCAAAGGTTGGGACGGCTCTGTTTACAAGAACCTGGTTTACGGTACAAGTTCAATATCGCAGAAAGTGAAAAATGGATAAAGAAGTTGTGGTACTTACGTACAATGCAGTATCACTCAGCAATGAAATCTATGTCATCAGGCCCGTAGCAGCATAATGAGTGGATTCAGGTACGATGATTCTAACTGAAATAAGTCACACAGGAAAAGAAACATCATAAGATATCACTAATACACGGAATGTAACCTTGGCTACACAGGAACTGAATTACAAAACAGAACAGGGTCTCAAATTTAGAAACCCAACTTATGCTTGCTTAAGGGGAAAGGTGAGTTGGGGTGCTGCATAAAACCAGAGATTGAAATGAGCACAGATAAAGTTCCTTAAGCCAAATATGGAATAGACAAGAGCTACTCCTTGCTCAACGAAATGGACTCAACACCCCATATTAAATGCCTAAGAGTGTACCTGACTAGGAAGTATCTTAAAACCTATGGATTGCTATGTCTCTGAAAGAGAATCAAGTGTGTGTACAGGGGCATAAACGCAGCAGTGATAGGATTGGAGAGGTTCGGTGAGCAAATGAAGACCCTTTGAAGTCATATTGCATGGTACCCATTCCACGGGTCTCAACTCTCCAGGTTTAAGGTATTCTTCCTTCAGCTAAAACATGCATGTGGAACCCAGAGTATGATCAACCGTGTGATCGGGAGACGTGTTCCAATATGTGTCAGTTTTCGTCCCCTGGTACTCGGGTGCAACATTCCAGACGCTTTACTAACACTCTCCCGACTTGGAGAGTCAGTGCCTTTAACCTCCTGTTTGGCCCAGTTTGCAATTTCTGCGGAAGATGAACAGGAATAGGGAGAACCAATGACAGACTAGCTGGAGGTGTCTGGACGGGCAAATTTAACTCTCATTTCCCACCAGGAAGAGGAATTAACCAAAGGCTCAGCGTGCCGTGCCGGAACCAGATTAGGGCCTGAAGCCATCCTGCGGTGTTGCGGCCAGCTCACGAGAAAGCGACTTGAAGAAAGGAGCTCAGGGGCACTGTAATTCACAAACCTGCAGAGTTATAAATGACAGCTATCGTCCAAAAATATACTGAAGTAAGGCTGCCAAGAGGACTTGAAAGCGGGGCAGAATTGCAGGAAACCGATTTCAGGAGGTAGACTGGAATTGCATTTAAAGCATAGGAAAAGAGGCAGAACGTCCACAATGATGCACTTGGCCAAAAAGGGCGTATGCGTTTTTTCCTGAATATATTCAGGAAAAAACGCATACGCCCTTTTTGGCCAACCAAGCAAGCTTGCAAAGGAAATCTGCACTACAATGAAGTCTCACTTCCCCCCGGTCAAAAGGGCCATCTGAAAAAAGTGTAAAATCCAGAAAGGCAGGACAGGCCATGGAGAACTGGGAGCCTTGTTATGCTGATGGGCGGGATGTAAATTGCCAACAGCCACTCGGGAGAAGTGTATGGTGTTTCCTGAAACATCTAAAAAACAAAGCAACAGAGCCTAGGGCACTTCCACTTATGGTCCTATAGCTTAGGGAAATTAAAATCAAAAAGACACAGCCACCCCAAAGGTTGGGACGGCTCTGTTTACAAGAACCTGGTTTACGGTACAAGTTCAATATCGCAGAAAGTGAAAAATGGATAAAGAAGTTGTGGTACTTACGTACAATGCAGTATCACTCAGCAATGAAATCTATGTCATCAGGCCCGTAGCAGCATAATGAGTGGATTCAGGTACGATGATTCTAACTGAAATAAGTCACACAGGAAAAGAAACATCATAAGATATCACTAATACACGGAATGTAACCTTGGCTACACAGGAACTGAATTACAAAACAGAACAGGGTCTCGAATTTAGAAACCCAACTTATGCTTGCTTAAGGGGAAAGGTGAGTTGGGGTGCTGCATAAAACCAGAGATTGAAATGAGCACAGATAAAGTTCCTTAAGCCAAATATGGAATAGACAAGAGCTACTCCTTGCTCAACGAAATGGACTCAACACCCCATATTAAATGCCTAAGAGTGTACCTGACTAGGAAGTATCTTAAAACCTATGGATTGCTATGTCTCTGAAAGAGAATCAAGTGTGTGTACAGGGGCATAAACGCAGCAGTGATAGGATTGGAGAGGTTCGGTGAGCAAATGAAGACCCTTTGAAGTCATATTGCATGGTACCCATTCCACGGGTCTCAACTCTCCAGGTTTAAGGTATTCTTCCTTCAGCTAAAACATGCATGTGGAACCCAGAGTATGATCAACCGTGTGATCGGGAGACGTGTTCCAATATGTGTCAGTTTTCGTCCCCTGGTACTCGGGTGCAACATTCCAGACGCTTTACTAACACTCTCCCGACTTGGAGAGTCAGTGCCTTTAACCTCCTGTTTGGCCCAGTTTGCAATTTCTGTGGAAGATGAACAGGAATAGGGAGAACCAATGAGAGACTAGCTGGAGGTGTCTGGACGGGCAAATTTAACTCTCATTTCCCACCAGGAAGAGGAATTAACCAAAGGCTCAGCGTGCCGTGCCGGAACCAGATTAGGGCCTGAAGCCATCCTGCGGTGTTGCGGCCAGCTCACGAGAAAGCGACTTGAAGAAAGGAGCTCAGGGGCACTGTAATTCACAAACCTGCAGAGTTATAAATGACAGCTATCGTCCAAAAATATACTGAAGTAAGGCTGCCAAGAGGACTTGAAAGCGGGGCAGAATTGCAGGAAACCGATTTCAGGAGGTAGACTGGAATTGCATTTAAAGCATAGGAAAAGAGGCAGAACGTCCACAATGATGCACTTGGCCAAAAAGGGCGTATGCGTTTTTTCCTGAATATATTCAGGAAAAAACGCATACGCCCTTTTTGGCCAACCAAGCAAGCTTGCAAAGGAAATCTGCACTACAATGAAGTCTCACTTCCCCCCGGTCAAAAGGGCCATCTGAAAAAAGTGTAAAATCCAGAAAGGCAGGACAGGCCATGGAGAACTGGGAGCCTTGTTATGCTGATGGGCGGGATGTAATTTGCCAACAGCCACTCGGGAGAAGTGTATGCTGTTTCCTGAAACATCTAAAAAACAAAGCAACAGAGCCTAGGGCACTTCCACTTATGGTCCTATAGCTTAGGGAAATTAAAATCAAAAAGACACAGCCACCCCAAAGGTTGGGACGGCTCTGTTTACAAGAACCTGGTTTACGGTACAAGTTCAATATCGCAGAAAGTGAAAAATGGATAAAGAAGTTGTGGTACTTACGTACAATGCAGTATCACTCAGCAATGAAATCTATGTCATCAGGCCCGTAGCAGCATAATGAGTGGATTCAGGTACGATGATTCTAACTGAAATAAGTCACACAGGAAAAGAAACATCATAAGATATCACTAATACACGGAATGTAACCTTGGCTACACAGGAACTGAATTCCAAAACAGAACAGGGTCTCCAATTTAGAAACCCAACTTATGCTTGCTTAAGGGGAAAGGTGAGTTGGGGTGCTGCATAAAACCAGAGATTGAAATGAGCACAGATAAAGTTCCTTAAGCCAAATATGGAATAGACAAGAGCTACTCCTTGCTCAACGAAATGGACTCAACACCCCATATTAAATGCCTAAGAGTGTACCTGACTAGGAAGTATCTTAAAACCTATGGATTGCTATGTCTCTGAAAGAGAATCAAGTGTGTGTACAGGGGCATAAACGCAGCAGTGATAGGATTGGAGAGGTTCGGTGAGCAAATGAAGACCCTTTGAAGTCATATTGCATGGTACCCATTCCACGGGTCTCAACTCTCCAGGTTTAAGGTATTCTTCCTTCAGCTAAAACATGCATGTGGAACCCAGAGTATGATCAACCGTGTGATCGGGAGACGTGTTCCAATATGTGTCAGTTTTCGTCCCCTGGTACTCGGGTGCAACATTCCAGACGCTTTACTAACACTCTCCCGACTTGGAGAGTCAGTGCCTTTAACCTCCTGTTTGGCCCAGTTTGCAATTTCTGCGGAAGATGAACAGGAATAGGGAGAACCAATGACAGACTAGCTGGAGGTGTCTGGACGGGCAAATTTAACTCTCATTTCCCACCAGGAAGAGGAATTAACCAAAGGCTCAGCGTGCCGTGCCGGAACCAGATTAGGGCCTGAAGCCATCCTGCGGTGTTGCGGCCAGCTCACGAGAAAGCGAGTTGAAGAAAGGAGCTCAGGGGCACTGTAATTCACAAACCTGCAGAGTTATAAATGACAGCTATCGTCCAAAAATATACTGAAGTAAGCCTGCCAAGAGGACTTGAAAGCGGGGCAGAATTGCAGGAAACCGATTTCAGGAGGTAGACTGGAATTGCATTTAAAGCATAGGAAAAGAGGCAGAACGTCCACAATGATGCACTTGGCCAAAAAGGGCGTATGCGTTTTTTCCTGAATATATTCAGGAAAAAACGCATACGCCCTTTTTGGCCAACCAAGCAAGCTTGCAAAGGAAATCTGCACTACAATGAAGTCTCACTTCCCCCCGGTCAAAAGGGCCATCTGAAAAAAGTGTAAAATCCAGAAAGGCAGGACAGGCCATGGAGAACTGGGAGCCTTGTTATGCTGATGGGCGGGATGTAAATTGCCAACAGCCACTGCGGAGAAGTGTATGGTGTTTCCTGAAACATCTAAAAAACAAAGCAACAGAGCCTAGGGCACTTCCACTTATGGTCCTATAGCTTAGGGAAATTAAAATCAAAAAGACACAGCCACCCCAAAGGTTGGGACGGCTCTGTTTACAAGAACCTGGTTTACGGTACAAGTTCAATATCGCAGAAAGTGAAAAATGGATAAAGAAGTTGTGGTACTTACGTACAATGCAGTATCACTCAGCAATGAAATCTATGTCATCAGGCCCGTAGCAGCATAATGAGTGGATTCAGGTACGATGATTCTAACTGAAATAAGTCACACAGGAAAAGAAACATCATAAGATATCACTAATACACGGAATGTAACCTTGGCTACACAGGAACTGAATTACAAAACAGAACAGGGTCTCGAATTTAGAAACCCAACTTATGCTTGCTTAAGGGGAAAGGTGAGTTGGGGTGCTGCATAAAACCAGAGATTGAAATGAGCACAGATAAAGTTCCTTAAGCCAAATATGGAATAGACAAGAGCTACTCCTTGCTCAACGAAATGGACTCAACACCCCATATTAAATGCCTAAGAGTGTACCTGACTAGGAAGTATCTTAAAACCTATGGATTGCTATGTCTCTGAAAGAGAATCAAGTGTGTGTACAGGGGCATAAACGCAGCAGTGATAGGATTGGAGAGGTTCGGTGAGCAAATGAAGACCCTTTGAAGTCATATTGCATGGTACCCATTCCACGGGTCTCAACTCTCCAGGTTTAAGGTATTCTTCCTTCAGCTAAAACATGCATGTGGAACCCAGAGTATGATCAACCGTGTGATCGGGAGACGTGTTCCAATATGTCTCAGTTTTCGTCCCCTGGTACTCGGGTGCAACATTCCAGACGCTTTACTAACACTCTCCCGACTTGGAGAGTCAGTGCCTTTAACCTCCTGTTTGGCCCAGTTTGCAATTTCTGTGGAAGATGAACAGGAATAGGGAGAACCAATGAGAGACTAGCTGGAGGTGTCTGGACGGGCAAATTTAACTCTCATTTCCCACCAGGAAGAGGAATTAACCAAAGGCTCAGCGTGCCGTGCCGGAACCAGATTAGGGCCTGAAGCCATCCTGCGGTGTTGCGGCCAGCTCACGAGAAAGCGAGTTGAAGAAAGGAGCTCAGGGGCACTGTAATTCACAAACCTGCAGAGTTATAAATGACAGCTATCGTCCAAAAATATACTGAAGTAAGGCTGCCAAGAGGACTTGAAAGCGGGGCAGAATTGCAGGAAACCGATTTCAGGAGGTAGACTGGAATTGCATTTAAAGCATAGGAAAAGAGGCAGAACGTCCACAATGATGCACTTGGCCAAAAAGGGCGTATGCGTTTTTTCCTGAATATATTCAGGAAAAAACGCATACGCCCTTTTTGGCCAACCAAGCAAGCTTGCAAAGGAAATCTGCACTACAATGAAGTCTCACTTCCCCCCGGTCAAAAGGGCCATCTGAAAAAAGTGTAAAATCCAGAAAGGCAGGACAGGCCATGGAGAACTGGGAGCCTTGTTATGCTGATGGGCGGGATGTAAATTGCCAACAGCCACTCGGGAGAAGTGTATGGTGTTTCCTGAAACATCTAAAAAACAAAGCAACAGAGCCTAGGGCACTTCCACTTATGGTCCTATAGCTTAGGGAAATTAAAATCAAAAGACACAGCCACCCCAAAGGTTGGGACGGCTCTGTTTACAAGAACCTGGTTTACGGTACAAGTTCAATATCGCAGAAAGTGAAAAATGGATAAAGAAGTTGTGGTACTTACGTACAATGCAATATCACTCAGCAATGAAATCTATGTCATCAGGCCCGTAGCAGCATAATGAGTGGATTCAGGTACGATGATTCTAACTGAAATAAGTCACACAGAAAAAGAAACATCATAAGATATCACTAATACACGGAATGTAACCTTGGCTACACAGGAACTGAATTACAAAACAGAACAGGGTCTCAAATTTAGAAACCCAACTTATGCTTGCTTAAGGGGAAAGGTGAGTTGGGGTGCTGCATAAAACCAGAGATTGAAATGAGCACAGATAAAGTTCCTTAAGCCAAATATGGAATAGACAAGAGCTACTCCTTGCTCAACGAAATGGACTCAACACCCCATATTAAATGCCTAAGAGTGTACCTGACTAGGAAGTATCTTAAAACCTATGGATTGCTATGTCTCTGAAAGAGAATCAAGTGTGTGTACAGGGGCATAAACGCAGCAGTGATAGGATTGGAGAGGTTTGGTGAGCAAATGAAGACCCTTTGAAATCATATTGCATGGTACCCATTCCACGGGTCTCAACTCTCCAGGTTTAAGGTACTCTTCCTTCAGCTAAAACATGCATGTGGAACCCAGAGTATGATCAACCGTGTGATCGGGAGACGTGTTCCAATATGTCTCAGTTTTCGTCCCCTGGTACTCGGGTGCAACATTCCAGACGCTTTACTAACACTCTCCCGACTTGGAGAGTCAGTGCCTTTAACCTCCTGTTTGGCCCAGTTTGCAATTTCTGCGGAAGATGAACAGGAATAGGGAGAACCAATGACAGACTAGCTGGAGGTGTCTGGACGGGCAAATTTAACTCTCATTTCCCACCAGGAAGAGGAATTAACCAAAGGCTCAGCGTGCCGTGCCGGAACCAGATTAGGGCCTGAAGCCATCCTGCGGTGTTGCGGCCAGCTCACGAGAAAGCGAGTTGAAGAAAGGAGCTCAGGGGCACTGTAATTCACAAACCTGCAGAGTTATAAATGACAGCTATCATCCAAAAATATACTGAAGTAAGGCTGCCAAGAGGACTTGAAAGCGGGGCAGAATTGCAGGAAACCGATTTCAGGAGGTAGACTGGAATTGCATTTAAAGCATAGGAAAAGAGGCAGAACGTCCACAATGATGCACTTGGCCAAAAAGGGCGTATGCGTTTTTTCCTGAATATATTCAGGAAAAAACGCATACGCCCTTTTTGGCCAACCAAGCAAGGTTGCAAAGGAAATCTGCACTACAATGAAGTCTCACTTCCCCCCGGTCAAAAGGGCCATCTGAAAAAAGTGTAAAATCCAGAAAGGCAGGACAGGCCATGGAGAACTGGGAGCCTTGTTATGCTGATGGGCGGGATGTAAATTGCCAACAGCCACTCGGGAGAAGTGTATGGTGTTTCCTGAAACATCTAAAAAACAAAGCAACAGAGCCTAGGGCACTTCCACTTATGGTCCTATAGCTTAGGGAAATTAAAATCAAAAGACACAGCCACCCCAAAGGTTGGGACGGCTCTGTTTACAAGAACCTGGTTTACGGTACAAGTTCAATATCGCAGAAAGTGAAAAATGGATAAAGAATTTGTGGTACTTACGTACAATGCAGTATCACTCAGCAATGAAATCTATGTCATCAGGCCCGTAGCAGCATAATGAGTGGATTCAGGTACGATGATTCTAACTGAAATAAGTCACACAGAAAAAGAAACATCATAAGATATCACTAATACACGGAATGTAACCTTGGCTACACAGGAACTGAATTACAAAACAGAACAGGGTCTCAAATTTAGAAAACCAACTTATGCTTGCTTAAGGGGAAAGGTGAGTTGGGGTGCTGCATAAAACCAGAGATTGAAATGAGCACAGATAAAGTTCCTTAAGCCAAATATGGAATAGACAAGAGCTACTCCTTGCTCAACGAAATGGACTCAACACCCCATATTAAATGCCTAAGAGTGTACCTGACTAGGAAGTATCTTAAAACCTATGGATTGCTATGTCTCTGAAAGAGAATCAAGTGTGTGTACAGGGGCATAAACGCAGCAGTGATAGGATTGGAGAGGTTCGGTGAGCAAATGAAGACCCTTTGAAGTCATATTGCATGGTACCCATTCCACGGGTCTCAACTCTCCAGGTTTAAGGTACTCTTCCTTCAGCTAAAACATGCATGTGGAACCCAGAGTATGATCAACCGTGTGATCGGGAGACGTGTTCCAATATGTCTCAGTTTTCGTCCCCTGGTACTCGGGTGCAACATTCCAGACGCTTTACTAACACTCTCCCGACTTGGAGAGTCAGTGCCTTTAACCTCCTGTTTGGCCCAGTTTGCAATTTCTGCGGAAGATGAACAGGAATAGGGAGAACCAATGACAGACTAGCTGGAGGTGTCTGGACGGGCAAATTTAACTCTCATTTCCCACCAGGAAGAGGAATTAACCAAAGGCTCAGCGTGCCGTGCCGGAACCAGATTAGGGCCTGAAGCCATCCTGCGGTGTTGCGGCCAGCTCACGAGAAAGCGAGTTGAAGAAAGGAGCTCAGGGGCACTGTAATTCACAAACCTGCAGAGTTATAAATGACAGCTATCGTCCAAAAATATACTGAAGTAAGGCTGCCAAGAGGACTTGAAAGCGGGGCAGAATTGCAGGAAACCGATTTCAGGAGGTAGACTGGAATTGCATTTAAAGCATAGGAAAAGAGGCAGAACGTCCACAATGATGCACTTGGCCAAAAAGGGCGTATGCGTTTTTTCCTGAATATATTCAGGAAAAAACGCATACGCCCTTTTTGGCCAACCAAGCAAGCTTGCAAAGGAAATCTGCACTACAATGAAGTCTCACTTCCCCCCGGTCAAAAGGGCCATCTGAAAAAAGTGTAAAATCCAGAAAGGCAGGACAGGCCATGGAGAACTGGGAGCCTTGTTATGCTGATGGGCGGGATGTAAATTGCCAACAGCCACTCGGGAGAAGTGTATGGTGTTTCCTGAAACATCTAAAAAACAAAGCAACAGAGCCTAGGGCACTTCCACTTATGGTCCTATAGCTTAGGGAAATTAAAATCAAAAGACACAGACACCCCAAAGGTTGGGACGGCTCTGTTTACAAGAACCTGGTTTACGGTACAAGTTCAATATCGCAGAAAGTGAAAAATGGATAAAGAAGTTGTGGTACTTACGTACAATGCAGTATCACTCAGCAATGAAATCTATGTCATCAGGCCCGTAGCAGCATAATGAGTGGATTCAGGTACGATGATTCTAACTGAAATAAGTCACACAGAAAAAGAAACATCATAAGATATCACTAATACACGGAATGTAACCTTGGCTACACAGGAACTGAATTACAAAACAGAACAGGGTCTCAAATTTAGAAAACCAACTTATGCTTGCTTAAGGGGAAAGGTGAGTTGGGGTGCTGCATAAAACCAGAGATTGAAATGAGCACAGATAAAGTTCCTTAAGCCAAATATGGAATAGACAAGAGCTACTCCTTGCTCAACGAAATGGACTCAACACCCCATATTAAATGCCTAAGAGTGTACCTGACTAGGAAGTATCTTAAAACCTATGGATTGCTATGTCTCTGAAAGAGAATCAAGTGTGTGTACAGGGGCATAAACGCAGCAGTGATAGGATTGGAGAGGTTCGGTGAGCAAATGAAGACCCTTTGAAGTCATATTGCATGGTACCCATTCCACGGGTCTCAACTCTCCAGGTTTAACGTATTCTTCCTTCAGCTAAAACATGCATGTGGAACCCAGAGTATGATCAACCGTGTGATCGGGAGACGTGTTCCAATATGTGTCAGTTTTCGTCCCCTGGTACTCGGGTGCAACATTCCAGACGCTTTACTAACACTCTCCCGACTTGGAGAGTCAGTGCCTTTAACCTCCTGTTTGGCCCAGTTTGCAATTTCTGCGGAAGATGAACAGGAATAGGGAGAACCAATGAGAGACTAGCTGGAGGTGTCTGGACGGGCAAATTTAACTCTCATTTCCCACCAGGAAGAGGAATTAACCAAAGGCTCAGCGTGCCGTGCCGGAACCAGATTAGGGCCTGAAGCCATCCTGCGGTGTTGCGGCCAGCTCACGAGAAAGCGAGTTGAAGAAAGGAGCTCAGGGGCACTGTAATTCACAAACCTGCAGAGTTATAAATGACAGCTATCGTCCAAAAATATACTGAAGTAAGGCTGCCAAGAGGACTTGAAAGCGGGGCAGAATTGCAGGAAACCGATTTCAGGAGGTAGACTGGAATTGCATTTAAAGCATAGGAAAAGAGGCAGAACGTCCACAATGATGCACTTGGCCAAAAAGGGCGTATGCGTTTTTTCCTGAATATATTCAGGAAAAAACGCATACGCCCTTTTTGGCCAACCAAGCAAGCTTGCAAAGGAAATCTGCACTACAATGAAGTCTCACTTCCCCCCGGTCAAAAGGGCCATCTGAAAAAAGTGTAAAATCCAGAAAGGCAGGACAGGCCATGGAGAACTGGGAGCCTTGTTATGCTGATGGGCGGGATGTAAATTGCCAACAGCCACTGCGGAGAAGTGTATGGTGTTTCCTGAAACATCTAAAAAACAAAGCAACAGAGCCTAGGGCACTTCCACTTATGGTCCTATAGCTTAGGGAAATTAAAATCAAAAAGACACAGCCACCCCAAAGGTTGGGACGGCTCTGTTTACAAGAACCTGGTTTACGGTACAAGTTCAATATCGCAGAAAGTGAAAAATGGATAAAGAAGTTGTGGTACTTACGTACAATGCAGTATCACTCAGCAATGAAATCTATGTCATCAGGCCCGTAGCAGCATAATGAGTGGATTCAGGTACGATGATTCTAACTGAAATAAGTCACACAGGAAAAGAAACATCATAAGATATCACTAATACACGGAATGTAACCTTGGCTACACAGGAACTGAATTACAAAACAGAACAGGGTCTCGAATTTAGAAACCCAACTTATGCTTGCTTAAGGGGAAAGGTGAGTTGGGGTGCTGCATAAAACCAGAGATTGAAATGAGCACAGATAAAGTTCCTTAAGCCAAATATGGAATAGACAAGAGCTACTCCTTGCTCAACGAAATGGACTCAACACCCCATATTAAATGCCTAAGAGTGTACCTGACTAGGAAGTATCTTAAAACCTATGGATTGCTATGTCTCTGAAAGAGAATCAAGTGTGTGTACAGGGGCATAAACGCAGCAGTGATAGGATTGGAGAGGTTCGGTGAGCAAATGAAGACCCTTTGAAGTCATATTGCATGGTACCCATTCCACGGGTCTCAACTCTCCAGGTTTAAGGTATTCTTCCTTCAGCTAAAACATGCATGTGGAACCCAGAGTATGATCAACCGTGTGATCGGGAGACGTGTTCCAATATGTCTCAGTTTTCGTCCCCTGGTACTCGGGTGCAACATTCCAGACGCTTTACTAACACTCTCCCGACTTGGAGAGTCAGTGCCTTTAACCTCCTGTTTGGCCCAGTTTGCAATTTCTGTGGAAGATGAACAGGAATAGGGAGAACCAATGAGAGACTAGCTGGAGGTGTCTGGACGGGCAAATTTAACTCTCATTTCCCACCAGGAAGAGGAATTAACCAAAGGCTCAGCGTGCCGTGCCGGAACCAGATTAGGGCCTGAAGCCATCCTGCGGTGTTGCGGCCAGCTCACGAGAAAGCGAGTTGAAGAAAGGAGCTCAGGGGCACTGTAATTCACAAACCTGCAGAGTTATAAATGACAGCTATCGTCCAAAAATATACTGAAGTAAGGCTGCCAAGAGGACTTGAAAGCGGGGCAGAATTGCAGGAAACCGATTTCAGGAGGTAGACTGGAATTGCATTTAAAGCATAGGAAAAGAGGCAGAACGTCCACAATGATGCACTTGGCCAAAAAGGGCGTATGCGTTTTTTCCTGAATATATTCAGGAAAAAACGCATACGCCCTTTTTGGCCAACCAAGCAAGCTTGCAAAGGAAATCTGCACTACAATGAAGTCTCACTTCCCCCCGGTCAAAAGGGCCATCTGAAAAAAGTGTAAAATCCAGAAAGGCAGGACAGGCCATGGAGAACTGGGAGCCTTGTTATGCTGATGGGCGGGATGTAAATTGCCAACAGCCACTCGGGAGAAGTGTATGGTGTTTCCTGAAACATCTAAAAAACAAAGCAACAGAGCCTAGGGCACTTCCACTTATGGTCCTATAGCTTAGGGAAATTAAAATCAAAAGACACAGCCACCCCAAAGGTTGGGACGGCTCTGTTTACAAGAACCTGGTTTACGGTACAAGTTCAATATCGCAGAAAGTGAAAAATGGATAAAGAAGTTGTGGTACTTACGTACAATGCAATATCACTCAGCAATGAAATCTATGTCATCAGGCCCGTAGCAGCATAATGAGTGGATTCAGGTACGATGATTCTAACTGAAATAAGTCACACAGAAAAAGAAACATCATAAGATATCACTAATACACGGAATGTAACCTTGGCTACACAGGAACTGAATTACAAAACAGAACAGGGTCTCAAATTTAGAAACCCAACTTATGCTTGCTTAAGGGGAAAGGTGAGTTGGGGTGCTGCATAAAACCAGAGATTGAAATGAGCACAGATAAAGTTCCTTAAGCCAAATATGGAATAGACAAGAGCTACTCCTTGCTCAACGAAATGGACTCAACACCCCATATTAAATGCCTAAGAGTGTACCTGACTAGGAAGTATCTTAAAACCTATGGATTGCTATGTCTCTGAAAGAGAATCAAGTGTGTGTACAGGGGCATAAACGCAGCAGTGATAGGATTGGAGAGGTTTGGTGAGCAAATGAAGACCCTTTGAAATCATATTGCATGGTACCCATTCCACGGGTCTCAACTCTCCAGGTTTAAGGTACTCTTCCTTCAGCTAAAACATGCATGTGGAACCCAGAGTATGATCAACCGTGTGATCGGGAGACGTGTTCCAATATGTCTCAGTTTTCGTCCCCTGGTACTCGGGTGCAACATTCCAGACGCTTTACTAACACTCTCCCGACTTGGAGAGTCAGTGCCTTTAACCTCCTGTTTGGCCCAGTTTGCAATTTCTGCGGAAGATGAACAGGAATAGGGAGAACCAATGACAGACTAGCTGGAGGTGTCTGGACGGGCAAATTTAACTCTCATTTCCCACCAGGAAGAGGAATTAACCAAAGGCTCAGCGTGCCGTGCCGGAACCAGATTAGGGCCTGAAGCCATCCTGCGGTGTTGCGGCCAGCTCACGAGAAAGCGAGTTGAAGAAAGGAGCTCAGGGGCACTGTAATTCACAAACCTGCAGAGTTATAAATGACAGCTATCATCCAAAAATATACTGAAGTAAGGCTGCCAAGAGGACTTGAAAGCGGGGCAGAATTGCAGGAAACCGATTTCAGGAGGTAGACTGGAATTGCATTTAAAGCATAGGAAAAGAGGCAGAACGTCCACAATGATGCACTTGGCCAAAAAGGGCGTATGCGTTTTTTCCTGAATATATTCAGGAAAAAACGCATACGCCCTTTTTGGCCAACCAAGCAAGGTTGCAAAGGAAATCTGCACTACAATGAAGTCTCACTTCCCCCCGGTCAAAAGGGCCATCTGAAAAAAGTGTAAAATCCAGAAAGGCAGGACAGGCCATGGAGAACTGGGAGCCTTGTTATGCTGATGGGCGGGATGTAAATTGCCAACAGCCACTCGGGAGAAGTGTATGGTGTTTCCTGAAACATCTAAAAAACAAAGCAACAGAGCCTAGGGCACTTCCACTTATGGTCCTATAGCTTAGGGAAATTAAAATCAAAAGACACAGCCACCCCAAAGGTTGGGACGGCTCTGTTTACAAGAACCTGGTTTACGGTACAAGTTCAATATCGCAGAAAGTGAAAAATGGATAAAGAATTTGTGGTACTTACGTACAATGCAGTATCACTCAGCAATGAAATCTATGTCATCAGGCCCGTAGCAGCATAATGAGTGGATTCAGGTACGATGATTCTAACTGAAATAAGTCACACAGAAAAAGAAACATCATAAGATATCACTAATACACGGAATGTAACCTTGGCTACACAGGAACTGAATTACAAAACAGAACAGGGTCTCAAATTTAGAAACCCAACTTATGCTTGCTTAAGGGGAAAGGTGAGTTGGGGTGCTGCATAAAACCAGAGATTGAAATGAGCACAGATAAAGTTCCTTAAGCCAAATATGGAATAGACAAGAGCTACTCCTTGCTCAACGAAATGGACTCAACACCCCATATTAAATGCCTAAGAGTGTACCTGACTAGGAAGTATCTTAAAACCTATGGATTGCTATGTCTCTGAAAGAGAATCAAGTGTGTGTACAGGGGCATAAACGCAGCAGTGATAGGATTGGAGAGGTTCGGTGAGCAAATGAAGACCCTTTGAAGTCATATTGCATGGTACCCATTCCACGGGTCTCAACTCTCCAGGTTTAAGGTACTCTTCCTTCAGCTAAAACATGCATGTGGAACCCAGAGTATGATCAACCGTGTGATCGGGAGACGTGTTCCAATATGTCTCAGTTTTCGTCCCCTGGTACTCGGGTGCAACATTCCAGACGCTTTACTAACACTCTCCCGACTTGGAGAGTCAGTGCCTTTAACCTCCTGTTTGGCCCAGTTTGCAATTTCTGCGGAAGATGAACAGGAATAGGGAGAACCAATGACAGACTAGCTGGAGGTGTCTGGACGGGCAAATTTAACTCTCATTTCCCACCAGGAAGAGGAATTAACCAAAGGCTCAGCGTGCCGTGCCGGAACCAGATTAGGGCCTGAAGCCATCCTGCGGTGTTGCGGCCAGCTCACGAGAAAGCGAGTTGAAGAAAGGAGCTCAGGGGCACTGTAATTCACAAACCTGCAGAGTTATAAATGACAGCTATCGTCCAAAAATATACTGAAGTAAGGCTGCCAAGAGGACTTGAAAGCGGGGCAGAATTGCAGGAAACCGATTTCAGGAGGTAGACTGGAATTGCATTTAAAGCATAGGAAAAGAGGCAGAACGTCCACAATGATGCACTTGGCCAAAAAGGGCGTATGCGTTTTTTCCTGAATATATTCAGGAAAAAACGCATACGCCCTTTTTGGCCAACCAAGCAAGCTTGCAAAGGAAATCTGCACTACAATGAAGTCTCACTTCCCCCCGGTCAAAAGGGCCATCTGAAAAAAGTGTAAAATCCAGAAAGGCAGGACAGGCCATGGAGAACTGGGAGCCTTGTTATGCTGATGGGCGGGATGTAAATTGCCAACAGCCACTCGGGAGAAGTGTATGGTGTTTCCTGAAACATCTAAAAAACAAAGCAACAGAGCCTAGGGCACTTCCACTTATGGTCCTATAGCTTAGGGAAATTAAAATCAAAAGACACAGACACCCCAAAGGTTGGGACGGCTCTGTTTACAAGAACCTGGTTTACGGTACAAGTTCAATATCGCAGAAAGTGAAAAATGGATAAAGAAGTTGTGGTACTTACGTACAATGCAGTATCACTCAGCAATGAAATCTATGTCATCAGGCCCGTAGCAGCATAATGAGTGGATTCAGGTACGATGATTCTAACTGAAATAAGTCACACAGAAAAAGAAACATCATAAGATATCACTAATACACGGAATGTAACCTTGGCTACACAGGAACTGAATTACAAAACAGAACAGGGTCTCAAATTTAGAAAACCAACTTATGCTTGCTTAAGGGGAAAGGTGAGTTGGGGTGCTGCATAAAACCAGAGATTGAAATGAGCACAGATAAAGTTCCTTAAGCCAAATATGGAATAGACAAGAGCTACTCCTTGCTCAACGAAATGGACTCAACACCCCATATTAAATGCCTAAGAGTGTACCTGACTAGGAAGTATCTTAAAACCTATGGATTGCTATGTCTCTGAAAGAGAATCAAGTGTGTGTACAGGGGCATAAACGCAGCAGTGATAGGATTGGAGAGGTTCGGTGAGCAAATGAAGACCCTTTGAAGTCATATTGCATGGTACCCATTCCACGGGTCTCAACTCTCCAGGTTTAACGTATTCTTCCTTCAGCTAAAACATGCATGTGGAACCCAGAGTATGATCAACCGTGTGATCGGGAGACGTGTTCCAATATGTGTCAGTTTTCGTCCCCTGGTACTCGGGTGCAACATTCCAGACGCTTTACTAACACTCTCCCGACTTGGAGAGTCAGTGCCTTTAACCTCCTGTTTGGCCCAGTTTGCAATTTCTGCGGAAGATGAACAGGAATAGGGAGAACCAATGAGAGACTAGCTGGAGGTGTCTGGACGGGCAAATTTAACTCTCATTTCCCACCAGGAAGAGGAATTAACCAAAGGCTCAGCGTGCCGTGCCGGAACCAGATTAGGGCCTGAAGCCATCCTGCGGTGTTGCGGCCAGCTCACGAGAAAGCGAGTTGAAGAAAGGAGCTCAGGGGCACTGTAATTCACAAACCTGCAGAGTTATAAATGACAGCTATCGTCCAAAAATATACTGAAGTAAGGCTGCCAAGAGGACTTGAAAGCGGGGCAGAATTGCAGGAAACCGATTTCAGGAGGTAGACTGGAATTGCATTTAAAGCATAGGAAAAGAGGCAGAACGTCCACAATGATGCACTTGGCCAAAAAGGGCGTATGCGTTTTTTCCTGAATATATTCAGGAAAAAACGCATACGCCCTTTTTGGCCAACCAAGCAAGCTTGCAAAGGAAATCTGCACTACAATGAAGTCTCACTTCCCCCCGGTCAAAAGGGCCATCTGAAAAAAGTGTAAAATCCAGAAAGGCAGGACAGGCCATGGAGAACTGGGAGCCTTGTTATGCTGATGGGCGGGATGTAAATTGCCAACAGCCACTCGGGAGAAGTGTATGGTGTTTCCTGAAACATCTAAAAAACAAAGCAACAGAGCCTAGGGCACTTCCACTTATGGTCCTATAGCTTAGGGAAATTAAAATCAAAAAGACACAGCCACCCCAAAGGTTGGGACGGCTCTGTTTACAAGAACCTGGTTTACGGTACAAGTTCAATATCGCAGAAAGTGAAAAATGGATAAAGAAGTTGTGGTACTTACGTACAATGCAGTATCACTCAGCAATGAAATCTATGTCATCAGGCCCGTAGCAGCATAATGAGTGGATTCAGGTACGATGATTCTAACTGAAATAAGTCACACAGAAAAAGAAACATCATAAGATATCACTAATACACAGAATGTAACCTTGGCTACACAGGAACTGAATTACAAAACAGAACAGGGTCTCAAATTTAGAAAACCAACTTATGCTTGCTTAAGGGGAAAGGTGAGTTGGGGTGCTGCATAAAACCAGAGATTGAAATGAGCACAGATAAAGTTCCTTAAGCCAAATATGGAATAGACAAGAGCTACTCCTTGCTCAACGAAATGGACTCAACACCCCATATTAAATGCCTAAGAGTGTACCTGACTAGGAAGTATCTTAAAACCTATGGATTGCTATGTCTCTGAAAGAGAATCAAGTGTGTGTACAGGGGCATAAACGCAGCAGTGATAGGATTGGAGAGGTTCGGTGAGCAAATGAAGACCCTTTGAAGTCATATTGCATGGTACCCATTCCACGGGTCTCAACTCTCCAGGTTTAACGTATTCTTCCTTCAGCTAAAACATGCATGTGGAACCCAGAGTATGATCAACCGTGTGATCGGGAGACGTGTTCCAATATGTGTCAGTTTTCGTCCCCTGGTACTCGGGTGCAACATTCCAGACGCTTTACTAACACTCTCCCGACTTGGAGAGTCAGTGCCTTTAACCTCCTGTTTGGCCCAGTTTGCAATTTCTGCGGAAGATGAACAGGAATAGGGAGAACCAATGACAGACTAGCTGGAGGTGTCTGGACGGGCAAATTTAACTCTCATTTCCCACCAGGAAGAGGAATTAACCAAAGGCTCAGCGTGCCGTGCCGGAACCAGATTAGGGCCTGAAGCCATCCTGCGGTGTTGCGGCCAGCTCACGAGAAAGCGAGTTGAAGAAAGGAGCTCAGGGGCACTGTAATTCACAAACCTGCAGAGTTATAAATGACAGCTATCGTCCAAAAATATACTGAAGTAAGGCTGCCAAGAGGACTTGAAAGCGGGGCAGAATTGCAGGAAACCGATTTCAGGAGGTAGACTGGAATTGCATTTAAAGCATAGGAAAAGAGGCAGAACGTCCACAATGATGCACTTGGCCAAAAAGGGCGTATGCGTTTTTTCCTGAATATATTCAGGAAAAAACGCATACGCCCTTTTTGGCCAACCAAGCAAGCTTGCAAAGGAAATCTGCACTACAATGAAGTCTCACTTCCCCCCGGTCAAAAGGGCCATCTGAAAAAAGTGTAAAATCCAGAAAGGCAGGACAGGCCATGGAGAACTGGGAGCCTTGTTATGCTGATGGGCGGGATGTAAATTGCCAACAGCCACTCGGGAGAAGTGTATGGTGTTTCCTGAAACATCTAAAAAACAAAGCAACAGAGCCTAGGGCACTTCCACTTATGGTCCTATAGCTTAGGGAAATTAAAATCAAAAAGACACAGCCACCCCAAAGGTTGGGACGGCTCTGTTTACAAGAACCTGGTTTACGGTACAAGTTCAATATCGCAGAAAGTGAAAAATGGATAAAGAAGTTGTGGTACTTACGTACAATGCAGTATCACTCAGCAATGAAATCTATGTCATCAGGCCCGTAGCAGCATAATGAGTGGATTCAGGTACGATGATTCTAACTGAAATAAGTCACACAGGAAAAGAAACATCATAAGATATCACTAATACACGGAATGTAACCTTGGCTACACAGGAACTGAATTACAAAACAGAACAGGGTCTCGAATTTAGAAACCCAACTTATGCTTGCTTAAGGGGAAAGGTGAGTTGGGGTGCTGCATAAAACCAGAGATTGAAATGAGCACAGATAAAGTTCCTTAAGCCAAATATGGAATAGACAAGAGCTACTCCTTGCTCAACGAAATGGACTCAACACCCCATATTAAATGCCTAAGAGTGTACCTGACTAGGAAGTATCTTAAAACCTATGGATTGCTATGTCTCTGAAAGAGAATCAAGTGTGTGTACAGGGGCATAAACGCAGCAGTGATAGGATTGGAGAGGTTCGGTGAGCAAATGAAGACCCTTTGAAGTCATATTGCATGGTACCCATTCCACGGGTCTCAACTCTCCAGGTTTAACGTATTCTTCCTTCAGCTAAAACATGCATGTGGAACCCAGAGTATGATCAACCGTGTGATCGGGAGACGTGTTCCAATATGTGTCAGTTTTCGTCCCCTGGTACTCGGGTGCAACATTCCAGACGCTTTACTAACACTCTCCCGACTTGGAGAGTCAGTGCCTTTAACCTCCTGTTTGGCCCAGTTTGCAATTTCTGCGGAAGATGAACAGGAATAGGGAGAACCAATGACAGACTAGCTGGAGGTGTCTGGACGGGCAAATTTAACTCTCATTTCCCACCAGGGAGAGGAATTAACCAAAGGCTCAGCGTGCCGTGCCGGAACCAGATTAGGGCCTGAAGCCATCCTGCGGTGTTGCGGCCAGCTCACGAGAAAGCGAGTTGAAGAAAGGAGCTCAGGGGCACTGTAATTCACAAACCTGCAGAGTTATAAATGACAGCTATCGTCCAAAAATATACTGAAGTAAGGCTGCCAAGAGGACTTGAAAGCGGGGCAGAATTGCAGGAAACCGATTTCAGGAGGTAGACTGGAATTGCATTTAAAGCATAGGAAAAGAGGCAGAACGTCCACAATGATGCACTTGGCCAAAAAGGGCGTATGCGTTTTTTCCTGAATATATTCAGGAAAAAACGCATACGCCCTTTTTGGCCAACCAAGCAAGCTTGCAAAGGAAATCTGCACTACAATGAAGTCTCACTTCCCCCCGGTCAAAAGGGCCATCTGAAAAAAGTGTAAAATCCAGAAAGGCAGGACAGGCCATGGAGAACTGGGAGCCTTGTTATGCTGATGGGCGGGATGTAAATTGCCAACAGCCACTCGGGAGAAGTGTATGGTGTTTCCTGAAACATCTAAAAAACAAAGCAACAGAGCCTAGGGCACTTCCACTTATGGTCCTATAGCTTAGGGAAATTAAAATCAAAAAGACACAGCCACCCCAAATGTTGGGACAGCTCTGTTTACAAGAACCTGGTTTACGGTACAAGTTCAATATCGCAGAAAGTGAAAAATGGATAAAGAAGTTGTGGTACTTACGTACAATGCAGTATCACTCAGCAATGAAATCTATGTCATCAGGCCCGTAGCAGCATAATGAGTGGATTCAGGTACGATGATTCTAACTGAAATAAGTCACACAGGAAAAGAAACATCATAAGATATCACTAATACACGGAATGTAACCTTGGCTACACAGGAACGGAATTACAAAACAGAACAGGGTCTCAAATTTAGAAACCCAACTTATGCTTGCTTAAGGGGAAAGGTGAGTTGGGGTGCTGCATAAAACCAGAGATTGAAATGAGCACAGATAAAGTTCCTTAAGCCAAATATGGAATAGACAAGAGCTACTCCTTGCTCAACGAAATGGACTCAACACCCCATATTAAATGCCTAAGAGTGTACCTGACTAGGAAGTATCTTAAAACCTATGGATTGCTATGTCTCTGAAAGAGAATCAAGTGTGTGTACAGGGGCATAAACACAGCAGTGATAGGATTGGAGAGGTTCGGTGAGCAAATGAAGACCCTTTGAAGTCATATTGCATGGTACCCATTCCAAGGGTCTCAACTCTCCAGGTTTAACGTATTCTTCCTTCAGCTAAAACATGCATGTGGAACCCAGAGTATGATCAACCGTGTGATCGGGAGACGTGTTCCAATATGTGTCAGTTTTCGTCCCCTGGTACTCGGGTGCAACATTCCAGACGCTTTACTAACACTCTCCCGACTTGGAGAGTCAGTGCCTTTAACCTCCTGTTTGGCCCAGTTTGCAATTTCTGCGGAAGATGAACAGGAATAGGGAGAACCAATGACAGACTAGCTGGAGGTGTCTGGACGGGCAAATTTAACTCTCATTTCCCACCAGGGAGAGGAATTAACCAAAGGCTCAGCGTGCCGTGCCGGAACCAGATTAGGGCCTGAAGCCATCCTGCGGTGTTGCGGCCAGCTCACGAGAAAGCGAGTTGAAGAAAGGAGCTCAGGGGCACTGTAATTCACAAACCTGCAGAGTTATAAATGACAGCTATCGTCCAAAAATATACTGAAGTAAGGCTGCCAAGAGGACTTGAAAGCGGGGCAGAATTGCAGGAAACCGATTTCAGGAGGTAGACTGGAATTGCATTTAAAGCATAGGAAAAGAGGCAGAACGTCCACAATGATGCACTTGGCCAAAAAGGGCGTATGCGTTTTTTCCTGAATATATTCAGGAAAAAACGCATACGCCCTTTTTGGCCAACCAAGCAAGCTTGCAAAGGAAATCTGCACTACAATGAAGTCTCACTTCCCCCCGGTCAAAAGGGCCATCTGAAAAAAGTGTAAAATCCAGAAAGGCAGGACAGGCCATGGAGAACTGGGAGCCTTGTTATGCTGATGGGCGGGATGTAAATTGCCAACAGCCACTCGGGAGAAGTGTATGGTGTTTCCTGAAACATCTAAAAAACAAAGCAACAGAGCCTAGGGCACTTCCACTTATGGTCCTATAGCTTAGGGAAATTAAAATCAAAAAGACACAGCCACCCCAAATGTTGGGACAGCTCTGTTTACAAGAACCTGGTTTACGGTACAAGTTCAATATCGCAGAAAGTGAAAAATGGATAAAGAAGTTGTGGTACTTACGTACAATGCAGTATCACTCAGCAATGAAATCTATGTCATCAGGCCCGTAGCAGCATAATGAGTGGATTCAGGTACGATGATTCTAACTGAAATAAGTCACACAGGAAAAGAAACATCATAAGATATCACTAATACACGGAATGTAACCTTGGCTACACAGGAACGGAATTACAAAACAGAACAGGGTCTCAAATTTAGAAACCCAACTTATGCTTGCTTAAGGGGAAAGGTGAGTTGGGGTGCTGCATAAAACCAGAGATTGAAATGAGCACAGATAAAGTTCCTTAAGCCAAATATGGAATAGACAAGAGCTACTCCTTGCTCAACGAAATGGACTCAACACCCCATATTAAATGCCTAAGAGTGTACCTGACTAGGAAGTATCTTAAAACCTATGGATTGCTATGTCTCTGAAAGAGAATCAAGTGTGTGTACAGGGGCATAAACACAGCAGTGATAGGATTGGAGAGGTTCGGTGAGCAAATGAAGACCCTTTGAAGTCATATTGCATGGTACCCATTCCAAGGGTCTCAACTCTCCAGGTTTAACGTATTCTTCCTTCAGCTAAAACATGCATGTGGAACCCAGAGTATGATCAACCGTGTGATCGGGAGACGTGTTCCAATATGTGTCAGTTTTCGTCCCCTGGTACTCGGGTGCAACATTCCAGACGCTTTACTAACACTCTCCCGACTTGGAGAGTCAGTGCCTTTAACCTCCTGTTTGGCCCAGTTTGCAATTTCTGCGGAAGATGAACAGGAATAGGGAGAACCAATGACAGACTAGCTGGAGGTGTCTGGACGGGCAAATTTAACTCTCATTTCCCACCAGGAAGAGGAATTAACCAAAGGCTCAGCGTGCCGTGCCGGAACCAGATTAGGGCCTGAAGCCATCCTGCGGTGTTGCGGCCAGCTCACGAGAAAGCGAGTTGAAGAAAGGAGCTCAGGGGCACTGTAATTCACAAACCTGCAGAGTTATAAATGACAGCTATCGTCCAAAAATATACTGAAGTAAGGCTGCCAAGAGGACTTGAAAGCGGGGCAGAATTGCAGGAAACCGATTTCAGGAGGTAGACTGGAATTGCATTTAAAGCATAGGAAAAGAGGCAGAACGTCCACAATGATGCACTTGGCCAAAAAGGGCGTATGCGTTTTTTCCTGAATATATTCAGGAAAAAACGCATACGCCCTTTTTGGCCAACCAAGCAAGCTTGCAAAGGAAATCTGCACTACAATGAAGTCTCACTTCCCCCCGGTCAAAAGGGCCATCTGAAAAAAGTGTAAAATCCAGAAAGGCAGGACAGGCCATGGAGAACTGGGAGCCTTGTTATGCTGATGGGCGGGATGTAAATTGCCAACAGCCACTCGGGAGAAGTGTATGGTGTTTCCTGAAACATCTAAAAAACAAAGCAACAGAGCCTAGGGCACTTCCACTTATGGTCCTATAGCTTAGGGAAATTAAAATCAAAAAGACACAGCCACCCCAAAGGTTGGGACGGCTCTGTTTACAAGAACCTGGTTTACGGTACAAGTTCAATATCGCAGAAAGTGAAAAATGGATAAAGAAGTTGTGGTACTTACGTACAATGCAGTATCACTCAGCAATGAAATCTATGTCATCAGGCCCGTAGCAGCATAATGAGTGGATTCAGGTACGATGATTCTACCTGAAATAAGTCACACAGAAAAAGAAACATCATAAGATATCACTAATACACGGAATGTAACCTTGGCTACACAGGAACTGAATTACAAAACAGAACAGGGTCTCAAATTTAGAAACCCAACTTATGCTTGCTTAAGGGGAAAGGTGAGTTGGGGTGCTGCATAAAACCAGAGATTGAAATGAGCACAGATAAAGTTCCTTAAGCCAAATATGGAATAGACAAGAGCTACTCCTTGCTCAACGAAATGGACTCAACACCCCATATTAAATGCCTAAGAGTGTACCTGACTAGGAAGTATCTTAAAACCTATGGATTGCTATGTCTCTGAAAGAGAATCAAGTGTGTGTACAGGGGCATAAGCGCAGCAGTGATAGGATTGGAGAGGTTCGGTGAGCAAATGAAGACCCTTTGAAGTCATATTGCATGGTACCCATTCCACGGGTCTCAACTCTCCAGGTTTAAGGTATTCTTCCTTCAGCTAAAACATGCATGTGGAACCCAGAGTATGATCAACCGTGTGATCGGGAGACGTGTTCCAATATGTGTCAGTTTTCGTCCCCTGGTACTCGGGTGCAACATTCCAGACGCTTTACTAACACTCTCCCGACTTGGAGAGTCAGTGCCTTTAACCTCCTGTTTGGCCCAGTTTGCAATTTCTGCGGAAGATGAACAGGAATAGGGAGAACCAATGACAGACTAGCTGGAGGTGTCTGGACGGGCAAATTTAACTCTCATTTCCCACCAGGAAGAGGAATTAACCAAAGGCTCAGCGTGCCGTGCCGGAACCAGATTAGGGCCTGAAGCCATCCTGCGGTGTTGCGGCCAGCTCACGAGAAAGCGAGTTGAAGAAAGGAGCTCAGGGGCACTGTAATTCACAAACATGCAGAGTTATAAATGACAGCTATCGTCCAAAAATATACTGAAGTAAGGCTGCCAAGAGGACTTGAAAGCGGGGCAGAATTGCAGGAAACCGATTTCAGGAGGTAGACTGGAATTGCATTTAAAGCATAGGAAAAGAGGCAGAACGTCCACAATGATGCACTTGGCCAAAAAGGGCGTATGCGTTTTTTCCTGAATATATTCAGGAAAAAACGCATACGCCCTTTTTGGCCAACCAAGCAAGCTTGCAAAGGAAATCTGCACTACAATGAAGTCTCACTTCCCCCCGGTCAAAAGGGCCATCTGAAAAAAGTGTAAAATCCAGAAAGGCAGGACAGGCCATGGAGAACTGGGAGCCTTGTTATGCTGATGGGCGGGATGTAAATTGCCAACAGCCACTCGGGAGAAGTGTATGGTGTTTCCTGAAACATCTAAAAAACAAAGCAACAGAGCCTAGGGCACTTCCACTTATGGTCCTATAGCTTAGGGAAATTAAAATCAAAAGACACAGCCACCCCAAAGGTTGGGACGGCTCTGTTTACAAGAACCTGGTTTACGGTACAAGTTCAATATCGCAGAAAGTGAAAAATGGATAAAGAAGTTGTGGTACTTACGTACAATGCAGTATCACTCAGCAATGAAATCTATGTCATCAGGCCCGTAGCAGCATAATGAGTGGATTCAGGTACGATGATTCTACCTGAAATAAGTTACACAGAAAAAGAAACATCATAAGATATCACTAATACACGGAATGTAACCTTGGCTACACAGGAACTGAATTACAAAACAGAACAGGGTCTCAAATTTAGAAACCCAACTTATGCTTGCTTAAGGGGAAAGGTGAGTTGGGGTGCTGCATAAAACCAGAGATTGAAATGAGCACAGATAAAGTTCCTTAAGCCAAATATGGAATAGACAAGAGCTACTCCTTGCTCAACGAAATGGACTCAACACCCCATATTAAATGCCTAAGAGTGTACCTGACTAGGAAGTATCTTAAAACCTATGGATTGCTATGTCTCTGAAAGAGAATCAAGTGTGTGTACAGGGGCATAAGCGCAGCAGTGATAGGATTGGAGAGGTTCGGTGAGCAAATGAAGACCCTTTGAAGTCATATTGCATGGTACCCATTCCACGGGTCTCAACTCTCCAGGTTTAAGGTATTCTTCCTTCAGCTAAAACATGCATGTGGAACCCAGAGTATGATCAACCGTGTGATCGGGAGACGTGTTCCAATATGTGTCAGTTTTCGTCCCCTGGTACTCGGGTGCAACATTCCAGACGCTTTACTAACACTCTCCCGACTTGGAGAGTCAGTGCCTTTAACCTCCTGTTTGGCCCAGTTTGCAATTTCTGCGGAAGATGAACAGGAATAGGGAGAACCAATGACAGACTAGCTGGAGGTGTCTGGACGGGCAAATTTAACTCTCATTTCCCACCAGGAAGAGGAATTAACCAAAGGCTCAGCGTGCCGTGCCGGAACCAGATTAGGGCCTGAAGCCATCCTGCGGTGTTGCGGCCAGCTCACGAGAAAGCGAGTTGAAGAAAGGAGCTCAGGGGCACTGTAATTCACAAACCTGCAGAGTTATAAATGACAGCTATCGTCCAAAAATATACTGAAGTAAGGCTGCCAAGAGGACTTGAAAGCGGGGCAGAATTGCAGGAAACCGATTTCAGGAGGTAGACTGGAATTGCATTTAAAGCATAGGAAAAGAGGCAGAACGTCCACAATGATGCACTTGGCCAAAAAGGGCGTATGCGTTTTTTCCTGAATATATTCAGGAAAAAACGCATACGCCCTTTTTGGCCAACCAAGCAAGCTTGCAAAGGAAATCTGCACTACAATGAAGTCTCACTTCCCCCCGGTCAAAAGGGCCATCTGAAAAAAGTGTAAAATCCAGAAAGGCAGGACAGGCCATGGAGAACTGGGAGCCTTGTTATGCTGATGGGCGGGATGTAAATTGCCAACAGCCACTCGGGAGAAGTGTATGGTGTTTCCTGAAACATCTAAAAAACAAAGCAACAGAGCCTAGGGCACTTCCACTTATGGTCCTATAGCTTAGGGAAATTAAAATCAAAAGACACAGCCTCCCCAAAGGTTGGGACGGCTCTGTTTACAAGAACCTGGTTTACGGTACAAGTTCAATATCGCAGAAAGTGAAAAATGGATAAAGAAGTTGTGGTACTTACGTACAATGCAATATCACTCAGCAATGAAATCTATGTCATCAGGCCCGTAGCAGCATAATGAGTGGATTCAGGTACGATAATTCTAACTGAAATAAGTCACACAGAAAAAGAAACATCATAAGATATCACTAATACACGGAATGTAACCTTGGCTACACAGGAACTGAATTACAAAACAGAACAGGGTCTCAAATTTAGAAACCCAACTTATGCTTGCTTAAGGGGAAAGGTGAGTTGGGGTGCTGCATAAAACCAGAGATTGAAATGAGCACAGATAAAGTTCCTTAAGCCAAATATGGAATAGACAAGAGCTACTCCTTGCTCAACGAAATGGACTCAACACCCCATATTAAATGCCTAAGAGTGTACCTGACTAGGAAGTATCTTAAAACCTATGGATTGCTATGTCTCTGAAAGAGAATCAAGTGTGTGTACAGGGGCATAAACGCAGCAGTGATAGGATTGGAGAGGTTCGGTGAGCAAATGAAGACCCTTTGAAGTCATATTGCATGGTACCCATTCCACGGGTCTCAACTCTCCAGGTTTAAGGTATTCTTCCTTCAGCTAAAACATGCATGTGGAACCCAGAGTATGATCAACCGTGTGATCGGGAGACGTGTTCCAATATGTGTCAGTTTTCGTCCCCTGGTACTCGGGTGCAACATTCCAGACGCTTTACTAACACTCTCCCGACTTGGAGAGTCAGTGCCTTTAACCTCCTGTTTGGCCCAGTTTGCAATTTCTGCGGAAGATGAACAGGAATAGGGAGAACCAATGACAGACTAGCTGGAGGTGTCTGGACGGGCAAATTTAACTCTCATTTCCCACCAGGAAGAGGAATTAACCAAAGGCTCAGCGTGCCGTGCCGGAACCAGATTAGGGCCTGAAGCCATCCTGCGGTGTTGCGGCCAGCTCACGAGAAAGCGAGTTGAAGAAAGGAGCTCAGGGGCACTGTAATTCACAAACCTGCAGAGTTATAAATGACAGCTATCGTCCAAAAATATACTGAAGTAAGGCTGCCAAGAGGACTTGAAAGCGGGGCAGAATTTCAGGAAACCGATTTCAGGGGGTAGACTGGAATTGCATTGAAAGCATAGGAAAAGAGGCAGAACGTCCACAATGATGCACTTGGCCAAAAAGGGCGTATGCGTTTTTTCCTGAATATATTCAGGAAAAAACGCATACGCCCTTTTTGGCCAACCAAGCAAGCTTGCAAAGGAAATCTGCACTACAATGAAGTCTCACTTCCCCCCGGTCAAAAGGGCCATCTGAAAAAAGTGTAAAATCCAGAAAGGCAGGACAGGCCATGGAGAACTGGGAGCCTTGTTATGCTGATGGGCGGGATGTAAATTGCCAACAGCCACTCGGGAGAAGTGTATGGTGTTTCCTGAAACATCTAAAAAACAAAGCAACAGAGCCTAGGGCACTTCCACTTATGGTCCTATAGCTTAGGGAAATTAAAATCAAAAAGACACAGCCACCCCAAAGGTTGGGACGGCTCTGTTTACAAAACCTGGTTTACGGTACAAGTTCAGTATCGCAGAAAGTGAAAAATGGATAAAGAAGTTGTGGTACTTACGTACAATGCAGTATCACTCAGCAATGAAATCTATGTCATCAGGCCCGTAGCAGCATAATGAGTGGATTCAGGTACGATGATTCTAACTGAAATAAGTCACACAGGAAAAGAAACATCATAAGATATCACTAATACACGGAATGTAACCTTGGCTACACAGGAACTGAATTACAAAACAGAACAGGGTCTCGAATTTAGAAACCCAACTTATGCTTGCTTAAGGGGAAAGGTGAGTTGGGGTGCTGCATAAAACCAGAGATTGAAATGAGCACAGATAAAGTTCCTTAAGCCAAATATGGAATAGACAAGAGCTACTCCTTTCTCAACGAAATGGACTCAACACCCCATATTAAATGCCTAAGAGTGTACCTGACTAGGAAGTATCTTAAAACCTATGGATTGCTATGTCTCTGAAAGAGAATCAAGTGTGTGTACAGGGGCATAAACGCAGCAGTGATAGGATTGGAGAGGTTCGGTGAGCAAATGAAGACCCTTTGAAGTCATATTGCATGGTACCCATTCCAAGGGTCTCAACTCTCCAGGTTTAACGTATTCTTCCTTCAGCTAAAACATGCATGTGGAACCCAGAGTATGATCAACCGTGTGATCGGGAGACGTGTTCCAATATGTGTCAGTTTTCGTCCCCTGGTACTCGGGTGCAACATTCCAGACGCTTTACTAACACTCTCCCGACTTGGAGAGTCAGTGCCTTTAACCTCCTGTTTGGCCCAGTTTGCAATTTCTGCGGAAGATGAACAGGAATAGGGAGAACCAATGACAGACTAGCTGGAGGTGTCTGGACGGGCAAATTTAACTCTCATTTCCCACCAGGAAGAGGAATTAACCAAAGGCTCAGCGTGCCGTGCCGGAACCAGATTAGGGCCTGAAGCCATCCTGCGGTGTTGCGGCCAGCTCACGAGAAAGCGAGTTGAAGAAAGGAGCTCAGGGGCACTGTAATTCACAAACATGCAGAGTTATAAATGACAGCTATCGTCCAAAAATATACTGAAGTAAGGCTGCCAAGAGGACTTGAAAGCGGGGCAGAATTGCAGGAAACCGATTTCAGGAGGTAGACTGGAATTGCATTTAAAGCATAGGAAAAGAGGCAGAACGTCCACAATGATGCACTTGGCCAAAAAGGGCGTATGCGTTTTTTCCTGAATATATTCAGGAAAAAACGCATACGCCCTTTTTGGCCAACCAAGCAAGCTTGCAAAGGAAATCTGCACTACAATGAAGTCTCACTTCCCCCCGGTCAAAAGGGCCATCTGAAAAAAGTGTAAAATCCAGAAAGGCAGGACAGGCCATGGAGAACTGGGAGCCTTGTTATGCTGATGGGCGGGATGTAAATTGCCAACAGCCACTCGGGAGAAGTGTATGGTGTTTCCTGAAACATCTAAAAAACAAAGCAACAGAGCCTAGGGCACTTCCACTTATGGTCCTATAGCTTAGGGAAATTAAAATCAAAAGACACAGCCACCCCAAAGGTTGGGACGGCTCTGTTTACAAGAACCTGGTTTACGGTACAAGTTCAATATCGCAGAAAGTGAAAAATGGATAAAGAAGTTGTGGTACTTACGTACAATGCAGTATCACTCAGCAATGAAATCTATGTCATCAGGCCCGTAGCAGCATAATGAGTGGATTCAGGTACGATGATTCTAACTGAAATAAGTCACACAGAAAAAGAAACATCATAAGATATCACTAATACACGGAATGTAACCTTGGCTACACAGGAACTGAATTACAAAACAGAACAGGGTCTCAAATTTAGAAACCCAACTTATGCTTGCTTAAGGGGAAAGGTGAGTTGGGGTGCTGCATAAAACCAGAGATTGAAATGAGCACAGATAAAGTTCCTTAAGCCAAATATGGAATAGACAAGAGCTACTCCTTGCTCAACGAAATGGACTCAACACCCCATATTAAATGCCTAAGAGTGTACCTGACTAGGAAGTATCTTAAAACCTATGGATTGCTATGTCTCTGAAAGAGAATCAAGTGTGTGTACAGGGGCATAAACGCAGCAGTGATAGGATTGGAGAGGTTCGGTGAGCAAATGAAGACCCTTTGAAGTCATATTGCATGGTACCCATTCCACGGGTCTCAACTCTCCAGGTTTAAGGTATTCTTCCTTCAGCTAAAACATGCATGTGGAACCCAGAGTATGATCAACCGTGTGATCGGGAGACGTGTTCCAATATGTGTCAGTTTTCGTCCCCTGGTACTCGGGTGCAACATTCCAGACGCTTTACTAACACTCTCCCGACTTGGAGAGTCAGTGCCTTTAACCTCCTGTTTGGCCCAGTTTGCAATTTCTGCGGAAGATGAACAGGAATAGGGAGAACCAATGACAGACTAGCTGGAGGTGTCTGGACGGGCAAATTTAACTCTCATTTCCCACCAGGAAGAGGAATTAACCAAAGGCTCAGCGTGCCGTGCCGGAACCAGATTAGGGCCTGAAGCCATCCTGCGGTGTTGCGGCCAGCTCACGAGAAAGCGAGTTGAAGAAAGGAGCTCAGGGGCACTGTAATTCACAAACCTGCAGAGTTATAAATGACAGCTATCGTCCAAAAATATACTGAAGTAAGGCTGCCAAGAGGACTTGAAAGCGGGGCAGAATTGCAGGAAACCGATTTCAGGAGGTAGACTGGAATTGCATTTAAAGCATAGGAAAAGAGGCAGAACGTCCACAATGATGCACTTGGCCAAAAAGGGCGTATGCGTTTTTTCCTGAATATATTCAGGAAAAAACGCATACGCCCTTTTTGGCCAACCAAGCAAGCTTGCAAAGGAAATCTGCACTACAATGAAGTCTCACTTCCCCCCGGTCAAAAGGGCCATCTGAAAAAAGTGTAAAATCCAGAAAGGCAGGACAGGCCATGGAGAACTGGGAGCCTTGTTATGCTGATGGGCGGGATGTAAATTGCCAACAGCCACTCGGGAGAAGTGTATGGTGTTTCCTGAAACATCTAAAAAACAAAGCAACAGAGCCTAGGGCACTTCCACTTATGGTCCTATAGCTTAGGGAAATTAAAATCAAAAAGACACAGCCACCCCAAAGGTTGGGACGGCTCTGTTTACAAGAACCTGGTTTACGGTACAAGTTCAATATCGCAGAAAGTGAAAAATGGATAAAGAAGTTGTGGTACTTACGTACAATGCAGTATCACTCAGCAATGAAATCTATGTCATCAGGCCCGTAGCAGCATAATGAGTGGATTCAGGTACGATGATTCTAACTGAAATAAGTCACACAGGAAAAGAAACATCATAAGATATCACTAATACACGGAATGTAACCTTGGCTACACAGGAACTGAATTACAAAACAGAACAGGGTCTCGAATTTAGAAACCCAACTTATGCTTGCTTAAGGGGAAAGGTGAGTTGGGGTGCTGCATAAAACCAGAGATTGAAATGAGCACAGATAAAGTTCCTTAAGCCAAATATGGAATAGACAAGAGCTACTCCTTGCTCAACGAAATGGACTCAACACCCCATATTAAATGCCTAAGAGTGTACCTGACTAGGAAGTATCTTAAAACCTATGGATTGCTATGTCTCTGAAAGAGAATCAAGTGTGTGTACAGGGGCATAAACGCAGCAGTGATAGGATTGGAGAGGTTCGGTGAGCAAATGAAGACCCTTTGAAGTCATATTGCATGGTACCCATTCCAAGGGTCTCAACTCTCCAGGTTTAACGTATTCTTCCTTCAGCTAAAACATGCATGTGGAACCCAGAGTATGATCAACCGTGTGATCGGGAGACGTGTTCCAATATGTGTCAGTTTTCGTCCCCTGGTACTCGGGTGCAACATTCCAGACGCTTTACTAACACTCTCCCGACTTGGAGAGTCAGTGCCTTTAACCTCCTGTTTGGCCCAGTTTGCAATTTCTGCGGAAGATGAACAGGAATAGGGAGAACCAATGAGAGACTAGCTGGAGGTGTCTGGACGGGCAAATTTAACTCTCATTTCCCACCAGGAAGAGGAATTAACCAAAGGCTCAGCGTGCCGTGCCGGAACCAGATTAGGGCCTGAAGCCATCCTGCGGTGTTGCGGCCAGCTCACGAGAAAGCGAGTTGAAGAAAGGAGCTCAGGGGCACTGTAATTCACAAACATGCAGAGTTATAAATGACAGCTATCGTCCAAAAATATACTGAAGTAAGGCTGCCAAGAGGACTTGAAAGCGGGGCAGAATTGCAGGAAACCGATTTCAGGAGGTAGACTGGAATTGCATTTAAAGCATAGGAAAAGAGGCAGAACGTCCACAATGATGCACTTGGCCAAAAAGGGCGTATGCGTTATTTCCTGAATATATTCAGGAAAAAACGCATACGCCCTTTTTGGCCAACCAAGCAAGCTTGCAAAGGAAATCTGCACTACAATGAAGTCTCACTTCCCCCCGGTCAAAAGGGCCATCTGAAAAAAGTGTAAAATCCAGAAAGGCAGGACAGGCCATGGAGAACTGGGAGCCTTGTTATGCTGATGGGCGGGATGTAAATTGCCAACAGCCACTCGGGAGAAGTGTATGGTGTTTCCTGAAACATCTAAAAAACAAAGCAACAGAGCCTAGGGCACTTCCACTTATGGTCCTATAGCTTAGGGAAATTAAAATCAAAAGACACAGCCACCCCAAAGGTTGGGACGGCTCTGTTTACAAGAACCTGGTTTACGGTACAAGTTCAATATCGCAGAAAGTGAAAAATGGATAAAGAAGTTGTGGTACTTACGTACAATGCAGTATCACTCAGCAATGAAATCTATGTCATCAGGCCCGTAGCAGCATAATGAGTGGATTCAGGTACGATGATTCTAACTGAAATAAGTCACACAGAAAAAGAAACATCATAAGATATCACTAATACACGGAATGTAACCTTGGCTACACAGGAACTGAATTACAAAACAGAACAGGGTCTCAAATTTAGAAACCCAACTTATGCTTGCTTAAGGGGAAAGGTGAGTTGGGGTGCTGCATAAAACCAGAGATTGAAATGAGCACAGATAAAGTTCCTTAAGCCAAATATGGAATAGACAAGAGCTACTCCTTGCTCAACGAAATGGACTCAACACCCCATATTAAATGCCTAAGAGTGTACCTGACTAGGAAGTATCTTAAAACCTATGGATTGCTATGTCTCTGAAAGAGAATCAAGTGTGTGTACAGGGGCATAAACGCAGCAGTGATAGGATTGGAGAGGTTCGGTGAGCAAATGAAGACCCTTTGAAGTCATATTGCATGGTACCCATTCCACGGGTCTCAACTCTCCAGGTTTAAGGTATTCTTCCTTCAGCTAAAACATGCATGTGGAACCCAGAGTATGATCAACCGTGTGATCGGGAGACGTGTTCCAATATGTGTCAGTTTTCGTCCCCTGGTACTCGGGTGCAACATTCCAGACGCTTTACTAACACTCTCCCGACTTGGAGAGTCAGTGCCTTTAACCTCCTGTTTGGCCCAGTTTGCAATTTCTGCGGAAGATGAACAGGAATAGGGAGAACCAATGACAGACTAGCTGGAGGTGTCTGGACGGGCAAATTTAACTCTCATTTCCCACCAGGAAGAGGAATTAACCAAAGGCTCAGCGTGCCGTGCCGGAACCAGATTAGGGCCTGAAGCCATCCTGCGGTGTTGCGGCCAGCTCACGAGAAAGCGAGTTGAAGAAAGGAGCTCAGGGGCACTGTAATTCACAAACCTGCAGAGTTATAAATGACAGCTATCGTCCAAAAATATACTGAAGTAAGGCTGCCAAGAGGACTTGAAAGCGGGGCAGAATTGCAGGAAACCGATTTCAGGAGGTAGACTGGAATTGCATTTAAAGCATAGGAAAAGAGGCAGAACGTCCACAATGATGCACTTGGCCAAAAAGGGCGTATGCGTTATTTCCTGAATATATTCAGGAAAAAACGCATACGCCCTTTTTGGCCAACCAAGCAAGCTTGCAAAGGAAATCTGCACTACAATGAAGTCTCACTTCCCCCCGGTCAAAAGGGCCATCTGAAAAAAGTGTAAAATCCAGAAAGGCAGGACAGGCCATGGAGAACTGGGAGCCTTGTTATGCTGATGGGCGGGATGTAAATTGCCAACAGCCACTCGGGAGAAGTGTATGGTGTTTCCTGAAACATCTAAAAAACAAAGCAACAGAGCCTAGGGCACTTCCACTTATGGTCCTATAGCTTAGGGAAATTAAAATCAAAAGACACAGCCACCCCAAAGGTTGGGACGGCTCTGTTTACAAGAACCTGGTTTACGGTACAAGTTCAATATCGCAGAAAGTGAAAAATGGATAAAGAAGTTGTGGTACTTACGTACAATGCAGTATCACTCAGCAATGAAATCTATGTCATCAGGCCCGTAGCAGCATAATGAGTGGATTCAGGTACGATGATTCTAACTGAAATAAGTCACACAGAAAAAGAAACATCATAAGATATCACTAATACACGGAATGTAACCTTGGCTACACAGGAACTGAATTACAAAACAGAACAGGGTCTCAAATTTAGAAACCCAACTTATGCTTGCTTAAGGGGAAAGGTGAGTTGGGGTGCTGCATAAAACCAGAGATTGAAATGAGCACAGATAAAGTTCCTTAAGCCAAATATGGAATAGACAAGAGCTACTCCTTGCTCAACGAAATGGACTCAACACCCCATATTAAATGCCTAAGAGTGTACCTGACTAGGAAGTATCTTAAAACCTATGGATTGCTATGTCTCTGAAAGAGAATCAAGTGTGTGTACAGGGGCATAAACGCAGCAGTGATAGGATTGGAGAGGTTCGGTGAGCAAATGAAGACCCTTTGAAGTCATATTGCATGGTACCCATTCCACGGGTCTCAACTCTCCAGGTTTAAGGTATTCTTCCTTCAGCTAAAACATGCATGTGGAACCCAGAGTATGATCAACCGTGTGATCGGGAGACGTGTTCCAATATGTGTCAGTTTTCGTCCCCTGGTACTCGGGTGCAACATTCCAGACGCTTTACTAACACTCTCCCGACTTGGAGAGTCAGTGCCTTTAACCTCCTGTTTGGCCCAGTTTGCAATTTCTGCGGAAGATGAACAGGAATAGGGAGAACCAATGACAGACTAGCTGGAGGTGTCTGGACGGGCAAATTTAACTCTCATTTCCCACCAGGAAGAGGAATTAACCAAAGGCTCAGCGTGCCGTGCCGGAACCAGATTAGGGCCTGAAGCCATCCTGCGGTGTTGCGGCCAGCTCACGAGAAAGCGAGTTGAAGAAAGGAGCTCAGGGGCACTGTAATTCACAAACATGCAGAGTTATAAATGACAGCTATCGTCCAAAAATATACTGAAGTAAGGCTGCCAAGAGGACTTGAAAGCGGGGCAGAATTGCAGGAAACCGATTTCAGGAGGTAGACTGGAATTGCATTGAAAGCATAGGAAAAGAGGCAGAACGTCCACAATGATGCACTTGGCCAAAAAGGGCGTATGCGTTTTTTCCTGAATATATTCAGGAAAAAACGCATACGCCCTTTTTGGCCAACCAAGCAAGCTTGCAAAGGAAATCTGCACTACAATGAAGTCTCACTTCCCCCCGGTCAAAAGGGCCATCTGAAAAAAGTGTAAAATCCAGAAAGGCAGGACAGGCCATGGAGAACTGGGAGCCTTGTTATGCTGATGGGCGGGATGTAAATTGCCAACAGCCACTCGGGAGAAGTGTATGGTGTTTCCTGAAACATCTAAAAAACAAAGCAACAGAGCCTAGGGCACTTCCACTTATGGTCCTATAGCTTAGGGAAATTAAAATCAAAAAGACACAGCCACCCCAAAGGTTGGGACGGCTCTGTTTACAAGAACCTGGTTTACGGTACAAGTTCAATATCGCAGAAAGTGAAAAATGGATAAAGAAGTTGTGGTACTTACGTACAATGCAGTATCACTCAGCAATGAAATCTATGTCATCAGGCCCGTAGCAGCATAATGAGTGGATTCAGGTACGATGATTCTAACTGAAATAAGTCACACAGGAAAAGAAACATCATAAGATATCACTAATACACGGAATGTAACCTTGGCTACACAGGAACTGAATTACAAAACAGAACAGGGTCTCGAATTTAGAAACCCAACTTATGCTTGCTTAAGGGGAAAGGTGAGTTGGGGTGCTGCATAAAACCAGAGATTGAAATGAGCACAGATAAAGTTCCTTAAGCCAAATATGGAATAGACAAGAGCTACTCCTTGCTCAACGAAATGGACTCAACACCCCATATTAAATGCCTAAGAGTGTACCTGACTAGGAAGTATCTTAAAACCTATGGATTGCTATGTCTCTGAAAGAGAATCAAGTGTGTGTACAGGGGCATAAACGCAGCAGTGATAGGATTGGAGAGGTTCGGTGAGCAAATGAAGACCCTTTGAAGTCATATTGCATGGTACCCATTCCACGGGTCTCAACTCTCCAGGTTTAAGGTATTCTTCCTTCAGCTAAAACATGCATGTGGAACCCAGAGTATGATCAACCATGTGATCGGGAGACGTGTTCCAATATGTGTCAGTTTTCGTCCCCTGGTACTCGGGTGCAACATTCCAGACGCTTTACTAACACTCTCCCGACTTGGAGAGTCAGTGCCTTTAACCTCCTGTTTGGCCCAGTTTGCAATTTCTGCGGAAGATGAACAGGAATAGGGAGAACCAATGACAGACTAGCTGGAGGTGTCTGGACGGGCAAATTTAACTCTCATTTCCCACCAGGAAGAGGAATTAACCAAAGGCTCAGCGTGCCGTGCCGGAACCAGATTAGGGCCTGAAGCCATCCTGCGGTGTTGCGGCCAGCTCACGAGAAAGCGAGTTGAAGAAAGGAGCTCAGGGGCACTGTAATTCACAAACCTGCAGAGTTATAAATGACAGCTATCGTCCAAAAATATACTGAAGTAAGGCTGCCAAGAGGACTTGAAAGCGGGGCAGAATTGCAGGAAACCGATTTCAGGAGGTAGACTGGAATTGCATTTAAAGCATAGGAAAAGAGGCAGAACGTCCACAATGATGCACTTGGCCAAAAAGGGCGTATGCGTTTTTTCCTGAATATATTCAGGAAAAAACGCATACGCCCTTTTTGGCCAACCAAGCAAGCTTGCAAAGGAAATCTGCACTACAATGAAGTCTCACTTCCCCCCGGTCAAAAGGGCCATCTGAAAAAAGTGTAAAATCCAGAAAGGCAGGACAGGCCATGGAGAACTGGGAGCCTTGTTATGCTGATGGGCGGGATGTAAATTGCCAACAGCCACTCGGGAGAAGTGTATGGTGTTTCCTGAAACATCTAAAAAACAAAGCAACAGAGCCTAGGGCACTTCCACTTATGGTCCTATAGCTTAGGGAAATTAAAATCAAAAAGACACAGCCACCCCAAATGTTGGGACAGCTCTGTTTACAAGAACCTGGTTTACGGTACAAGTTCAATATGGCAGAAAGTGAAAAATGGATAAAGAAGTTGTGGTACTTACGTACAATGCAGTATCACTCAGCAATGAAATCTATGTCATCAGGCCCGTAGCAGCATAATGAGTGGATTCAGGTACGATGATTCTAACTGAAATAAGTCACACAGGAAAAGAAACATCATAAGATATCACTAATACACGGAATGTAACCTTGGCTACACAGGAACTGAATTACAAAACAGAACAGGGTCTCAAATTTAGAAACCCAACTTATGCTTGCTTAAGGGGAAAGGTGAGTTGGGGTGCTGCATAAAACCAGAGATTGAAATGAGCACAGATAAAGTTCCTTAAGCCAAATATGGAATAGACAAGAGCTACTCCTTGCTCAACGAAATGGACTCAACACCCCATATTAAATGCCTAAGAGTGTACCTGACTAGGAAGTATCTTAAAACCTATGGATTGCTATGTCTCTGAAAGAGAATCAAGTGTGTGTACAGGGGCATAAACACAGCAGTGATAGGATTGGAGAGGTTCGGTGAGCAAATGAAGACCCTTTGAAGTCATATTGCATGGTACCCATTCCACGGGTCTCAACTCTCCAGGTTTAACGTATTCTTCCTTCAGCTAAAACATGCATGTGGAACCCAGAGTATGATCAACCGTGTGATCGGGAGACGTGTTCCAATATGTGTCAGTTTTCGTCCCCTGGTACTCGGGTGCAACATTCCAGACGCTTTACTAACACTCTCCCGACTTGGAGAGTCAGTGCCTTTAACCTCCTGTTTGGCCCAGTTTGCAATTTCTGCGGAAGATGAACAGGAATAGGGAGAACCAATGAGAGACTAGCTGGAGGTGTCTGGACGGGCAAATTTAACTCTCATTTCCCACCAGGAAGAGGAATTAACCAAAGGCTCAGCGTGCCGTGCCGGAACCAGATTAGGGCCTGAAGCCATCCTGCGGTGTTGCGGCCAGCTCACGAGAAAGCGAGTTGAAGAAAGGAGCTCAGGGGCACTGTAATTCACAAACCTGCAGAGTTATAAATGACAGCTATCGTCCAAAAATATACTGAAGTAAGGCTGCCAAGAGGACTTGAAAGCGGGGCAGAATTGCAGGAAACCGATTTCAGGAGGTAGACTGGAATTGCATTTAAAGCATAGGAAAAGAGGCAGAACGTCCACAATGATGCACTTGGCCAAAAAGGGCGTATGCGTTTTTTCCTGAATATATTCAGGAAAAAACGCATACGCCCTTTTTGGCCAACCAAGCAAGCTTGCAAAGGAAATCTGCACTACAATGAAGTCTCACTTCCCCCCGGTCAAAAGGGCCATCTGAAAAAAGTGTAAAATCCAGAAAGGCAGGACAGGCCATGGAGAACTGGGAGCCTTGTTATGCTGATGGGCGGGATGTAAATTGCCAACAGCCACTCGGGAGAAGTGTATGGTGTTTCCTGAAACATCTAAAAAACAAAGCAACAGAGCCTAGGGCACTTCCACTTATGGTCCTATAGCTTAGGGAAATTAAAATCAAAAAGACACAGCCACCCCAAAGGTTGGGACGGCTCTGTTTACAAGAACCTGGTTTACGGTACAAGTTCAATATCGCAGAAAGTGAAAAATGGATAAAGAAGTTGTGGTACTTACGTACAATGCAATATCACTCAGCAATGAAATCTATGTCATCAGGCCCGTAGCAGCATAATGAGTGGATTCAGGTACGATGATTCTAACTGAAATAAGTCACACAGAAAAAGAAACATCATAAGATATCACTAATACACGGAATGTAACCTTGGCTACACAGGAACTGAATTACAAAACAGAACAGGGTCTCAAATTTAGAAACCCAACTTATGCTTGCTTAAGGGGAAAGGTGAGTTGGGGTGCTGCATAAAACCAGAGATTGAAATGAGCACAGATAAAGTTCCTTAAGCCAAATATGGAATAGACAAGAGCTACTCCTTGCTCAACGAAATGGACTCAACACCCCATATTAAATGCCTAAGAGTGTACCTGACTAGGAAGTATCTTAAAACCTATGGATTGCTATGTCTCTGAAAGAGAATCAAGTGTGTGTACAGGGGCATAAACGCAGCAGTGATAGGATTGGAGAGGTTCGGTGAGCAAATGAAGACCCTTTGAAGTCATATTGTATGGTACCCATTCCACGGGTCTCAACTCTCCAGGTTTAAGGTATTCTTCCTTCAGCTAAAACATGCATGTGGAACCCAGAGTATGATCAACCGTGTGATCGGGAGACGTGTTCCAATATGTGTCAGTTTTCGTCCCCTGGTACTCGGGTGCAACATTCCAGACGCTTTACTAACACTCTCCCGACTTGGAGAGTCAGTGCCTTTAACCTCCTGTTTGGCCCAGTTTGCAATTTCTGCGGAAGATGAACAGGAATAGGGAGAACCAATGAGAGACTAGCTGGAGGTGTCTGGACGGGCAAATTTAACTCTCATTTCCCACCAGGAAGAGGAATTAACCAAAGGCTCAGCGTGCCGTGCCGGAACCAGATTAGGGCCTGAAGCCATCCTGCGGTGTTGCGGCCAGCTCACGAGAAAGCGAGTTGAAGAAAGGAGCTCAGGGGCACTGTAATTCACAAACATGCAGAGTTATAAATGACAGCTATCGTCCAAAAATATACTGAAGTAAGGCTGCCAAGAGGACTTGAAAGCGGGGCAGAATTGCAGGAAACCGATTTCAGGAGGTAGACTGGAATTGCATTTAAAGCATAGGAAAAGAGGCAGAACGTCCACAATGATGCACTTGGCCAAAAAGGGCGTATGCGTTTTTTCCTGAATATATTCAGGAAAAAACGCATACGCCCTTTTTGGCCAACCAAGCAAGCTTGCAAAGGAAATCTGCACTACAATGAAGTCTCACTTCCCCCCGGTCAAAAGGGCCATCTGAAAAAAGTGTAAAATCCAGAAAGGCAGGACAGGCCATGGAGAACTGGGAGCCTTGTTATGCTGATGGGCGGGATGTAAATTGCCAACAGCCACTCGGGAGAAGTGTATGGTGTTTCCTGAAACATCTAAAAAACAAAGCAACAGAGCCTAGGGCACTTCCACTTATGGTCCTATAGCTTAGGGAAATTAAAATCAAAAGACACAGCCACCCCAAAGGTTGGGACGGCTCTGTTTACAAGAACCTGGTTTACGGTACAAGTTCAATATCGCAGAAAGTGAAAAATGGATAAAGAAGTTGTGGTACTTACGTACAATGCAGTATCACTCAGCAATGAAATCTATGTCATCAGGCCCGTAGCAGCATAATGAGTGGATTCAGGTACGATGATTCTAACTGAAATAAGTCACACAGAAAAAGAAACATCATAAGATATCACTAATACACGGAATGTAACCTTGGCTACACAGGAACTGAATTACAAAACAGAACAGGGTCTCAAATTTAGAAACCCAACTTATGCTTGCTTAAGGGGAAAGGTGAGTTGGGGTGCTGCATAAAACCAGAGATTGAAATGAGCACAGATAAAGTTCCTTAAGCCAAATATGGAATAGACAAGAGCTACTCCTTGCTCAACGAAATGGACTCAACACCCCATATTAAATGCCTAAGAGTGTACCTGACTAGGAAGTATCTTAAAACCTATGGATTGCTATGTCTCTGAAAGAGAATCAAGTGTGTGTACAGGGGCATAAGCGCAGCAGTGATAGGATTGGAGAGGTTCGGTGAGCAAATGAAGACCCTTTGAAGTCATATTGCATGGTACCCATTCCACGGGTCTCAACTCTCCAGGTTTAACGTATTCTTCCTTCAGCTAAAACATGCATGTGGAACCCAGAGTATGATCAACCGTGTGATCGGGAGACGTGTTCCAATATGTGTCAGTTTTCGTCCCCTGGTACTCGGGTGCAACATTCCAGACGCTTTACTAACACTCTCCCGACTTGGAGAGTCAGTGCCTTTAACCTCCTGTTTGGCCCAGTTTGCAATTTCTGCGGAAGATGAACAGGAATAGGGAGAACCAATGAGAGACTAGCTGGAGGTGTCTGGACGGGCAAATTTAACTCTCATTTCCCACCAGGAAGAGGAATTAACCAAAGGCTCAGCGTGCCGTGCCGGAACCAGATTAGGGCCTGAAGCCATCCTGCGGTGTTGCGGCCAGCTCACGAGAAAGCGAGTTGAAGAAAGGAGCTCAGGGGCACTGTAATTCACAAACCTGCAGAGTTATAAATGACAGCTATCGTCCAAAAATATACTGAAGTAAGGCTGCCAAGAGGACTTGAAAGCGGGGCAGAATTGCAGGAAACCGATTTCAGGAGGTAGACTGGAATTGCATTTAAAGCATAGGAAAAGAGGCAGAACGTCCACAATGATGCACTTGGCCAAAAAGGGCGTATGCGTTTTTTCCTGAATATATTCAGGAAAAAACGCATACGCCCTTTTTGGCCAACCAAGCAAGCTTGCAAAGGAAATCTGCACTACAATGAAGTCTCACTTCCCCCCGGTCAAAAGGGCCATCTGAAAAAAGTGTAAAATCCAGAAAGGCAGGACAGGCCATGGAGAACTGGGAGCCTTGTTATGCTGATGGGCGGGATGTAAATTGCCAACAGCCACTCGGGAGAAGTGTATGGTGTTTCCTGAAACATCTAAAAAACAAAGCAACAGAGCCTAGGGCACTTCCACTTATGGTCCTATAGCTTAGGGAAATTAAAATCAAAAAGACACAGCCACCCCAAAGGTTGGGACGGCTCTGTTTACAAGAACCTGGTTTACGGTACAAGTTCAATATCGCAGAAAGTGAAAAATGGATAAAGAAGTTGTGGTACTTACGTACAATGCAATATCACTCAGCAATGAAATCTATGTCATCAGGCCCGTAGCAGCATAATGAGTGGATTCAGGTACGATGATTCTAACTGAAATAAGTCACACAGAAAAAGAAACATCATAAGATATCACTAATACACGGAATGTAACCTTGGCTACACAGGAACTGAATTACAAAACAGAACAGGGTCTCAAATTTAGAAACCCAACTTATGCTTGCTTAAGGGGAAAGGTGAGTTGGGGTGCTGCATAAAACCAGAGATTGAAATGAGCACAGATAAAGTTCCTTAAGCCAAATATGGAATAGACAAGAGCTACTCCTTGCTCAACGAAATGGACTCAACACCCCATATTAAATGCCTAAGAGTGTACCTGACTAGGAAGTATCTTAAAACCTATGGATTGCTATGTCTCTGAAAGAGAATCAAGTGTGTGTACAGGGGCATAAACGCAGCAGTGATAGGATTGGAGAGGTTCGGTGAGCAAATGAAGACCCTTTGAAGTCATATTGTATGGTACCCATTCCACGGGTCTCAACTCTCCAGGTTTAAGGTATTCTTCCTTCAGCTAAAACATGCATGTGGAACCCAGAGTATGATCAACCGTGTGATCGGGAGACGTGTTCCAATATGTGTCAGTTTTCGTCCCCTGGTACTCGGGTGCAACATTCCAGACGCTTTACTAACACTCTCCCGACTTGGAGAGTCAGTGCCTTTAACCTCCTGTTTGGCCCAGTTTGCAATTTCTGCGGAAGATGAACAGGAATAGGGAGAACCAATGAGAGACTAGCTGGAGGTGTCTGGACGGGCAAATTTAACTCTCATTTCCCACCAGGAAGAGGAATTAACCAAAGGCTCAGCGTGCCGTGCCGGAACCAGATTAGGGCCTGAAGCCATCCTGCGGTGTTGCGGCCAGCTCACGAGAAAGCGAGTTGAAGAAAGGAGCTCAGGGGCACTGTAATTCACAAACATGCAGAGTTATAAATGACAGCTATCGTCCAAAAATATACTGAAGTAAGGCTGCCAAGAGGACTTGAAAGCGGGGCAGAATTGCAGGAAACCGATTTCAGGAGGTAGACTGGAATTGCATTTAAAGCATAGGAAAAGAGGCAGAACGTCCACAATGATGCACTTGGCCAAAAAGGGCGTATGCGTTTTTTCCTGAATATATTCAGGAAAAAACGCATACGCCCTTTTTGGCCAACCAAGCAAGCTTGCAAAGGAAATCTGCACTACAATGAAGTCTCACTTCCCCCCGGTCAAAAGGGCCATCTGAAAAAAGTGTAAAATCCAGAAAGGCAGGACAGGCCATGGAGAACTGGGAGCCTTGTTATGCTGATGGGCGGGATGTAAATTGCCAACAGCCACTCGGGAGAAGTGTATGGTGTTTCCTGAAACATCTAAAAAACAAAGCAACAGAGCCTAGGGCACTTCCACTTATGGTCCTATAGCTTAGGGAAATTAAAATCAAAAGACACAGCCACCCCAAAGGTTGGGACGGCTCTGTTTACAAGAACCTGGTTTACGGTACAAGTTCAATATCGCAGAAAGTGAAAAATGGATAAAGAAGTTGTGGTACTTACGTACAATGCAGTATCACTCAGCAATGAAATCTATGTCATCAGGCCCGTAGCAGCATAATGAGTGGATTCAGGTACGATGATTCTACCTGAAATAAGTCACACAGAAAAAGAAACATCATAAGATATCACTAATACACGGAATGTAACCTTGGCTACACAGGAACTGAATTACAAAACAGAACAGGGTCTCAAATTTAGAAACCCAACTTATGCTTGCTTAAGGGGAAAGGTGAGTTGGGGTGCTGCATAAAACCAGAGATTGAAATGAGCACAGATAAAGTTCCTTAAGCCAAATATGGAATAGACAAGAGCTACTCCTTGCTCAACGAAATGGACTCAACACCCCATATTAAATGCCTAAGAGTGTACCTGACTAGGAAGTATCTTAAAACCTATGGATTGCTATGTCTCTGAAAGAGAATCAAGTGTGTGTACAGGGGCATAAGCGCAGCAGTGATAGGATTGGAGAGGTTCGGTGAGCAAATGAAGACCCTTTGAAGTCATATTGCATGGTACCCATTCCACGGGTCTCAACTCTCCAGGTTTAAGGTATTCTTCCTTCAGCTAAAACATGCATGTGGAACCCAGAGTATGATCAACCGTGTGATCGGGAGACGTGTTCCAATATGTGTCAGTTTTCGTCCCCTGGTACTCGGGTGCAACATTCCAGACGCTTTACTAACACTCTCCCGACTTGGAGAGTCAGTGCCTTTAACCTCCTGTTTGGCCCAGTTTGCAATTTCTGCGGAAGATGAACAGGAATAGGGAGAACCAATGAGAGACTAGCTGGAGGTGTCTGGACGGGCAAATTTAACTCTCATTTCCCACCAGGAAGAGGAATTAACCAAAGGCTCAGCGTGCCGTGCCGGAACCAGATTAGGGCCTGAAGCCATCCTGCGGTGTTGCGGCCAGCTCACGAGAAAGCGAGTTGAAGAAAGGAGCTCAGGGGCACTGTAATTCACAAACATGCAGAGTTATAAATGACAGCTATCGTCCAAAAATATACTGAAGTAAGGCTGCCAAGAGGACTTGAAAGCGGGGCAGAATTGCAGGAAACCGATTTCAGGAGGTAGACTGGAATTGCATTTAAAGCATAGGAAAAGAGGCAGAACGTCCACAATGATGCACTTGGCCAAAAAGGGCGTATGCGTTATTTCCTGAATATATTCAGGAAAAAACGCATACGCCCTTTTTGGCCAACCAAGCAAGCTTGCAAAGGAAATCTGCACTACAATGAAGTCTCACTTCCCCCCGGTCAAAAGGGCCATCTGAAAAAAGTGTAAAATCCAGAAAGGCAGGACAGGCCATGGAGAACTGGGAGCCTTGTTATGCTGATGGGCGGGATGTAAATTGCCAACAGCCACTCGGGAGAAGTGTATGGTGTTTCCTGAAACATCTAAAAAACAAAGCAACAGAGCCTAGGGCACTTCCACTTATGGTCCTATAGCTTAGGGAAATTAAAATCAAAAGACACAGCCACCCCAAAGGTTGGGACGGCTCTGTTTACAAGAACCTGGTTTACGGTACAAGTTCAATATCGCAGAAAGTGAAAAATGGATAAAGAAGTTGTGGTACTTACGTACAATGCAGTATCACTCAGCAATGAAATCTATGTCATCAGGCCCGTAGCAGCATAATGAGTGGATTCAGGTACGATGATTCTAACTGAAATAAGTCACACAGAAAAAGAAACATCATAAGATATCACTAATACACGGAATGTAACCTTGGCTACACAGGAACTGAATTACAAAACAGAACAGGGTCTCAAATTTAGAAACCCAACTTATGCTTGCTTAAGGGGAAAGGTGAGTTGGGGTGCTGCATAAAACCAGAGATTGAAATGAGCACAGATAAAGTTCCTTAAGCCAAATATGGAATAGACAAGAGCTACTCCTTGCTCAACGAAATGGACTCAACACCCCATATTAAATGCCTAAGAGTGTACCTGACTAGGAAGTATCTTAAAACCTATGGATTGCTATGTCTCTGAAAGAGAATCAAGTGTGTGTACAGGGGCATAAACGCAGCAGTGATAGGATTGGAGAGGTTCGGTGAGCAAATGAAGACCCTTTGAAGTCATATTGCATGGTACCCATTCCACGGGTCTCAACTCTCCAGGTTTAAGGTATTCTTCCTTCAGCTAAAACATGCATGTGGAACCCAGAGTATGATCAACCGTGTGATCGGGAGACGTGTTCCAATATGTGTCAGTTTTCGTCCCCTGGTACTCGGGTGCAACATTCCAGACGCTTTACTAACACTCTCCCGACTTGGAGAGTCAGTGCCTTTAACCTCCTGTTTGGCCCAGTTTGCAATTTCTGCGGAAGATGAACAGGAATAGGGAGAACCAATGACAGACTAGCTGGAGGTGTCTGGACGGGCAAATTTAACTCTCATTTCCCACCAGGAAGAGGAATTAACCAAAGGCTCAGCGTGCCGTGCCGGAACCAGATTAGGGCCTGAAGCCATCCTGCGGTGTTGCGGCCAGCTCACGAGAAAGCGAGTTGAAGAAAGGAGCTCAGGGGCACTGTAATTCACAAACCTGCAGAGTTATAAATGACAGCTATCGTCCAAAAATATACTGAAGTAAGGCTGCCAAGAGGACTTGAAAGCGGGGCAGAATTGCAGGAAACCGATTTCAGGAGGTAGACTGGAATTGCATTTAAAGCATAGGAAAAGAGGCAGAACGTCCACAATGATGCACTTGGCCAAAAGGGCGTATGCGTTATTTCCTGAATATATTCAGGAAAAAACGCATACGCCCTTTTTGGCCAACCAAGCAAGCTTGCAAAGGAAATCTGCACTACAATGAAGTCTCACTTCCCCCCGGTCAAAAGGGCCATCTGAAAAAAGTGTAAAATCCAGAAAGGCAGGACAGGCCATGGAGAACTGGGAGCCTTGTTATGCTGATGGGCGGGATGTAAATTGCCAACAGCCACTCGGGAGAAGTGTATGGTGTTTCCTGAAACATCTAAAAAACAAAGCAACAGAGCCTAGGGCACTTCCACTTATGGTCCTATAGCTTAGGGAAATTAAAATCAAAAGACACAGCCACCCCAAAGGTTGGGACGGCTCTGTTTACAAGAACCTGGTTTACGGTACAAGTTCAATATCGCAGAAAGTGAAAAATGGATAAAGAAGTTGTGGTACTTACGTACAATGCAGTATCACTCAGCAATGAAATCTATGTCATCAGGCCCGTAGCAGCATAATGAGTGGATTCAGGTACGATGATTCTAACTGAAATAAGTCACACAGAAAAAGAAACATCATAAGATATCACTAATACACGGAATGTAACCTTGGCTACACAGGAACTGAATTACAAAACAGAACAGGGTCTCAAATTTAGAAACCCAACTTATGCTTGCTTAAGGGGAAAGGTGAGTTGGGGTGCTGCATAAAACCAGAGATTGAAATGAGCACAGATAAAGTTCCTTAAGCCAAATATGGAATAGACAAGAGCTACTCCTTGCTCAACGAAATGGACTCAACACCCCATATTAAATGCCTAAGAGTGTACCTGACTAGAAGTATCTTAAAACCTATGGATTGCTATGTCTCTGAAAGAGAATCAAGTGTGTGTACAGGGGCATAAACGCAGCAGTGATAGGATTGGAGAGGTTCGGTGAGCAAATGAAGACCCTTTGAAGTCATATTGCATGGTACCCATTCCACGGGTCTCAACTCTCCAGGTTTAAGGTATTCTTCCTTCAGCTAAAACATGCATGTGGAACCCAGAGTATGATCAACCGTGTGATCGGGAGACGTGTTCCAATATGTCTCAGTTTTCGTCCCCTGGTACTCGGGTGCAACATTCCAGACGCTTTACTAACACTCTCCCGACTTGGAGAGTCAGTGCCTTTAACCTCCTGTTTGGCCCAGTTTGCAATTTCTGCGGAAGATGAACAGGAATAGGGAGAACCAATGACAGACTAGCTGGAGGTGTCTGGACGGGCAAATTTAACTCTCATTTCCCACCAGGAAGAGGAATTAACCAAGGCTCAGCGTGCCGTGCCGGAACCAGATTAGGGCCTGAAGCCATCCTGCGGTGTTGCGGCCAGCTCACAAGAAAGCGAGTTGAAGAAAGGAGCTCAGGGGCACTGTAATTCACAAACCTGCAGAGTTATAAATGACAGCTATCGTCCAAAAATATACTGAAGTAAGGCTGCCAAGAGGACTTGAAAGCGGGGCAGAATTGCAGGAAACCGATTTCAGGAGGTAGACTGGAATTGCATTGAAAGCATAGGAAAAGAGGCAGAACGTCCACAATGATGCACTTGGCCAAAAAGGGCGTATGCGTTTTTTCCTGAATATATTCAGGAAAAAACGCATACGCCCTTTTTGGCCAACCAAGCAAGCTTGCAAAGGAAATCTGCACTACAATGAAGTCTCACTTCCCCCCGGTCAAAAGGGCCATCTGAAAAAAGTGTAAAATCCAGAAAGGCAGGACAGGCCATGGAGAACTGGGAGCCTTGTTATGCTGATGGGCGGGATGTAAATTGCCAACAGCCACTCGGGAGAAGTGTATGGTGTTTCCTGAAACATCTAAAAAACAAAGCAACAGAGCCTAGGGCACTTCCACTTATGGTCCTATAGCTTAGGGAAATTAAAATCAAAAAGACACAGCCACCCCAAAGGTTGGGACGGCTCTGTTTACAAGAACCTGGTTTACGGTACAAGTTCAATATCGCAGAAAGTGAAAAATGGATAAAGAAGTTGTGGTACTTACGTACAATGCAGTATCACTCAGCAATGAAATCTATGTCATCAGGCCCGTAGCAGCATAATGAGTGGATTCAGGTACGATGATTCTAACTGAAATAAGTCACACAGGAAAGAAACATCATAAGATATCACTAATACACGGAATGTAACCTTGGCTACACAGGAACTGAATTACAAAACAGAACAGGGTCTCGAATTTAGAAACCCAACTTATGCTTGCTTAAGGGGAAAGGTGAGTTGGGGTGCTGCATAAAACCAGAGATTGAAATGAGCACAGATAAAGTTCCTTAAGCCAAATATGGAATAGACAAGAGCTACTCCTTGCTCAACGAAATGGACTCAACACCCCATATTAAATGCCTAAGAGTGTACCTGACTAGGAAGTATCTTAAAACCTATGGATTGCTATGTCTCTGAAAGAGAATCAAGTGTGTGTACAGGGGCATAAACGCAGCAGTGATAGGATTGGAGAGGTTCGGTGAGCAAATGAAGACCCTTTGAAGTCATATTGCATGGTACCCATTCCACGGGTCTCAACTCTCCAGGTTTAAGGTATTCTTCCTTCAGCTAAAACATGCATGTGGAACCAGAGTATGATCAACCGTGTGATCGGGAGACGTGTTCCAATATGTGTCAGTTTTCGTCCCCTGGTACTCGGGTGCAACATTCCAGACGCTTTACTAACACTCTCCCGACTTGGAGAGTCAGTGCCTTTAACCTCCTGTTTGGCCCAGTTTGCAATTTCTGCGGAAGATGAACAGGAATAGGGAGAACCAATGACAGACTAGCTGGAGGTGTCTGGACGGGCAAATTTAACTCTCATTTCCCACCAGGAAGAGGAATTAACCAAAGGCTCAGCGTGCCGTGCCGGAACCAGATTAGGGCCTGAAGCCATCCTGCGGTGTTGCGGCCAGCTCACGAGAAAGCGAGTTGAAGAAAGGAGCTCAGGGGCACTGTAATTCACAAACCTGCAGAGTTATAAATGACAGCTATCGTCCAAAAATATACTGAAGTAAGGCTGCCAAGAGGACTTGAAAGCGGGGCAGAATTGCAGGAAACCGATTTCAGGAGGTAGACTGGAATTGCATTTAAAGCATAGGAAAAGAGGCAGAACGTCCACAATGATGCACTTGGCCAAAAAGGGCGTATGCGTTTTTTCCTGAATATATTCAGGAAAAAACGCATACGCCCTTTTTGGCCAACCAAGCAAGCTTGCAAAGGAAATCTGCACTACAATGAAGTCTCACTTCCCCCCGGTCAAAAGGGCCATCTGAAAAAAGTGTAAAATCCAGAAAGGCAGGACAGGCCATGGAGAACTGGGAGCCTTGTTATGCTGATGGGCGGGATGTAAATTGCCAACAGCCACTCGGGAGAAGTGTATGGTGTTTCCTGAAACATCTAAAAAACAAAGCAACAGAGCCTAGGGCACTTCCACTTATGGTCCTATAGCTTAGGGAAATTAAAATCAAAAAGACACAGCCACCCCAAATGTTGGGACAGCTCTGTTTACAAGAACCTGGTTTACGGTACAAGTTCAATATCGCAGAAAGTGAAAAATGGATAAAGAAGTTGTGGTACTTACGTACAATGCAGTATCACTCAGCAATGAAATCTATGTCATCAGGCCCGTAGCAGCATAATGAGTGGATTCAGGTACGATGATTCTAACTGAAATAAGTCACACAGGAAAAGAAACATCATAAGATATCACTAATACACGGAATGTAACCTTGGCTACACAGGAACTGAATTACAAAACAGAACAGGGTCTCAAATTTAGAAACCCAACTTATGCTTGCTTAAGGGGAAAGGTGAGTTGGGGTGCTGCATAAAACCAGAGATTGAAATGAGCACAGATAAAGTTCCTTAAGCCAAATATGGAATAGACAAGAGCTACTCCTTGCTCAACGAAATGGACTCAACACCCCATATTAAATGCCTAAGAGTGTACCTGACTAGGAAGTATCTTAAAACCTATGGATTGCTATGTCTCTGAAAGAGAATCAAGTGTGTGTACAGGGGCATAAACGCAGCAGTGATAGGATTGGAGAGGTTCGGTGAGCAAATGAAGACCCTTTGAAGTCATATTGCATGGTACCCATTCCACGAGTCTCAACTCTCCAGGTTTAAGGTATTCTTCCTTCAGCTAAAACATGCATGTGGAACCCAGAGTATGATCAACCGTGTGATCGGGAGACGTGTTCCAATATGTGTCAGTTTTCGTCCCCTGGTACTCGGGTGCAACATTCCAGACGCTTTACTAACACTCTCCCGACTTGGAGAGTCAGTGCCTTTAACCTCCTGTTTGGCCCAGTTTGCAATTTCTGCGGAAGATGAACAGGAATAGGGAGAACCAATGACAGACTAGCTGGAGGTGTCTGGACGGGCAAATTTAACTCTCATTTCCCACCAGGAAGAGGAATTAACCAAAGGCTCAGCGTGCCGTGCCGGAACCAGATTAGGGCCTGAAGCCATCCTGCGGTGTTGCGGCCAGCTCACGAGAAAGCGAGTTGAAGAAAGGAGCTCAGGGGCACTGTAATTCACAAACCTGCAGAGTTATAAATGACAGCTATCGTCCAAAAATATACTGAAGTAAGGCTGCCAAGAGGACTTGAAAGCGGGGCAGAATTGCAGGAAACCGATTTCAGGAGGTAGACTGGAATTGCATTTAAAGCATAGGAAAAGAGGCAGAACGTCCACAATGATGCACTTGGCCAAAAAGGGCGTATGCGTTTTTTCCTGAATATATTCAGGAAAAAACGCATACGCCCTTTTTGGCCAACCAAGCAAGCTTGCAAAGGAAATCTGCACTACAATGAAGTCTCACTTCCCCCCGGTCAAAAGGGCCATCTGAAAAAAGTGTAAAATCCAGAAAGGCAGGACAGGCCATGGAGAACTGGGAGCCTTGTTATGCTGATGGGCGGGATGTAAATTGCCAACAGCCACTCGGGAGAAGTGTATGGTGTTTCCTGAAACATCTAAAAAACAAAGCAACAGAGCCTAGGGCACTTCCACTTATGGTCCTATAGCTTAGGGAAATTAAAATCAAAAAGACACAGCCACCCCAAAGGTTGGGACGGCTCTGTTTACAAGAACCTGGTTTACGGTACAAGTTCAATATCGCAGAAAGTAAAAAATGGATAAAGAAGTTGTGGTACTTACGTACAATGCAATATCACTCAGCAATGAAATCTATGTCATCAGGCCCGTAGCAGCATAATGAGTGGATTCAGGTACGATGATTCTAACTGAAATAAGTCACACAGAAAAAGAAACATCATAAGATATCACTAATACACGGAATGTAACCTTGGCTACACAGGAACTGAATTACAAAACAGAACAGGGTCTCAAATTTAGAAACCCAACTTATGCTTGCTTAAGGGGAAAGGTGAGTTGGGGTGCTGCATAAAACCAGAGATTGAAATGAGCACAGATAAAGTTCCTTAAGCCAAATATGGAATAGACAAGAGCTACTCCTTGCTCAACGAAATGGACTCAACACCCCATATTAAATGCCTAAGAGTGTACCTGACTAGGAAGTATCTTAAAACCTATGGATTGCTATGTCTCTGAAAGAGAATCAAGTGTGTGTACAGGGGCATAAACGCAGCAGTGATAGGATTGGAGAGGTTCGGTGAGCAAATGAAGACCCTTTGAAGTCATATTGTATGGTACCCATTCCACGGGTCTCAACTCTCCAGGTTTAAGGTATTCTTCCTTCAGCTAAAACATGCATGTGGAACCCAGAGTATGATCAACCGTGTGATCGGGAGACGTGTTCCAATATGTGTCAGTTTTCGTCCCCTGGTACTCGGGTGCAACATTCCAGACGCTTTACTAACACTCTCCCGACTTGGAGAGTCAGTGCCTTTAACCTCCTGTTTGGCCCAGTTTGCAATTTCTGCGGAAGATGAACAGGAATAGGGAGAACCAATGAGAGACTAGCTGGAGGTGTCTGGACGGGCAAATTTAACTCTCATTTCCCACCAGGAAGAGGAATTAACCAAAGGCTCAGCGTGCCGTGCCGGAACCAGATTAGGGCCTGAAGCCATCCTGCGGTGTTGCGGCCAGCTCACGAGAAAGCGAGTTGAAGAAAGGAGCTCAGGGGCACTGTAATTCACAAACATGCAGAGTTATAAATGACAGCTATCGTCCAAAAATATACTGAAGTAAGGCTGCCAAGAGGACTTGAAAGCGGGGCAGAATTGCAGGAAACCGATTTCAGGAGGTAGACTGGAATTGCATTTAAAGCATAGGAAAAGAGGCAGAACGTCCACAATGATGCACTTGGCCAAAAAGGGCGTATGCGTTTTTTCCTGAATATATTCAGGAAAAAACGCATACGCCCTTTTTGGCCAACCAAGCAAGCTTGCAAAGGAAATCTGCACTACAATGAAGTCTCACTTCCCCCCGGTCAAAAGGGCCATCTGAAAAAAGTGTAAAATCCAGAAAGGCAGGACAGGCCATGGAGAACTGGGAGCCTTGTTATGCTGATGGGCGGGATGTAAATTGCCAACAGCCACTCGGGAGAAGTGTATGGTGTTTCCTGAAACATCTAAAAAACAAAGCAACAGAGCCTAGGGCACTTCCACTTATGGTCCTATAGCTTAGGGAAATTAAAATCAAAAGACACAGCCACCCCAAAGGTTGGGACGGCTCTGTTTACAAGAACCTGGTTTACGGTACAAGTTCAATATCGCAGAAAGTGAAAAATGGATAAAGAAGTTGTGGTACTTACGTACAATGCAGTATCACTCAGCAATGAAATCTATGTCATCAGGCCCGTAGCAGCATAATGAGTGGATTCAGGTACGATGATTCTACCTGAAATAAGTCACACAGAAAAAGAAACATCATAAGATATCACTAATACACGGAATGTAACCTTGGCTACACAGGAACTGAATTACAAAACAGAACAGGGTCTCAAATTTAGAAACCCAACTTATGCTTGCTTAAGGGGAAAGGTGAGTTGGGGTGCTGCATAAAACCAGAGATTGAAATGAGCACAGATAAAGTTCCTTAAGCCAAATATGGAATAGACAAGAGCTACTCCTTGCTCAACGAAATGGACTCAACACCCCATATTAAATGCCTAAGAGTGTACCTGACTAGGAAGTATCTTAAAACCTATGGATTGCTATGTCTCTGAAAGAGAATCAAGTGTGTGTACAGGGGCATAAGCGCAGCAGTGATAGGATTGGAGAGGTTCGGTGAGCAAATGAAGACCCTTTGAAGTCATATTGCATGGTACCCATTCCACGGGTCTCAACTCTCCAGGTTTAAGGTATTCTTCCTTCAGCTAAAACATGCATGTGGAACCCAGAGTATGATCAACCGTGTGATCGGGAGACGTGTTCCAATATGTGTCAGTTTTCGTCCCCTGGTACTCGGGTGCAACATTCCAGACGCTTTACTAACACTCTCCCGACTTGGAGAGTCAGTGCCTTTAACCTCCTGTTTGGCCCAGTTTGCAATTTCTGCGGAAGATGAACAGGAATAGGGAGAACCAATGACAGACTAGCTGGAGGTGTCTGGACGGGCAAATTTAACTCTCATTTCCCACCAGGAAGAGGAATTAACCAAAGGCTCAGCGTGCCGTGCCGGAACCAGATTAGGGCCTGAAGCCATCCTGCGGTGTTGCGGCCAGCTCACGAGAAAGCGACTTGAAGAAAGGAGCTCAGGGGCACTGTAATTCACAAACCTGCAGAGTTATAAATGACAGCTATCGTCCAAAAATATACTGAAGTAAGGCTGCCAAGAGGACTTGAAAGCGGGGCAGAATTGCAGGAAACCGATTTCAGGAGGTAGACTGGAATTGCATTTAAAGCATAGGAAAAGAGGCAGAACGTCCACAATGATGCACTTGGCCAAAAAGGGCGTATGCGTTTTTTCCTGAATATATTCAGGAAAAAACGCATACGCCCTTTTTGGCCAACCAAGCAAGCTTGCAAAGGAAATCTGCACTACAATGAATTCTCACTTCCCCCCGGTCAAAAGGGCCATCTGAAAAAAGTGTAAAATCCAGAAAGGCAGGACAGGCCATGGAGAACTGGGAGCCTTGTTATGCTGATGGGCGGGATGTAAATTGCCAACAGCCACTCGGGAGAAGTGTATGGTGTTTCCTGAAACATCTAAAAAACAAAGCAACAGAGCCTAGGGCACTTCCACTTATGGTCCTATAGCTTAGGGAAATTAAAATCAAAAGACACAGCCACCCCAAAGGTTGGGACGGCTCTGTTTACAAGAACCTGGTTTACGGTACAAGTTCAATATCGCAGAAAGTGAAAAATGGATAAAGAAGTTGTGGTACTTACGTACAATGCAATATCACTCAGCAATGAAATCTATGTCATCAGGCCCGTAGCAGCATAATGAGTGGATTCAGGTACGATAATTCTAACTGAAATAAGTCACACAGAAAAAGAAACATCATAAGATATCACTAATACACGGAATGTAACCTTGGCTACACAGGAACTGAATTACAAAACAGAACAGGGTCTCAAATTTAGAAACCCAACTTATGCTTGCTTAAGGGGAAAGGTGAGTTGGGGTGCTGCATAAAACCAGAGATTGAAATGAGCACAGATAAAGTTCCTTAAGCCAAATATGGAATAGACAAGAGCTACTCCTTGCTCAACGAAATGGACTCAACACCCCATATTAAATGCCTAAGAGTGTACCTGACTAGGAAGTATCTTAAAACCTATGGATTGCTATGTCTCTGAAAGAGAATCAAGTGTGTGTACAGGGGCATAAACGCAGCAGTGATAGGATTGGAGAGGTTCGGTGAGCAAATGAAGACCCTTTGAAGTCATATTGCATGGTACCCATTCCACGGGTCTCAACTCTCCAGGTTTAAGGTATTCTTCCTTCAGCTAAAACATGCATGTGGAACCCAGAGTATGATCAACCGTGTGATCGGGAGACGTGTTCCAATATGTGTCAGTTTTCGTCCCCTGGTACTCGGGTGCAACATTCCAGACGCTTTACTAACACTCTCCCGACTTGGAGAGTCAGTGCCTTTAACCTCCTGTTTGGCCCAGTTTGCAATTTCTGCGGAAGATGAACAGGAATAGGGAGAACCAATGACAGACTAGCTGGAGGTGTCTGGACGGGCAAATTTAACTCTCATTTCCCACCAGGAAGAGGAATTAACCAAAGGCTCAGCGTGCCGTGCCGGAACCAGATTAGGGCCTGAAGCCATCCTGCGGTGTTGCGGCCAGCTCACGAGAAAGCGACTTGAAGAAAGGAGCTCAGGGGCACTGTAATTCACAAACCTGCAGAGTTATAAATGACAGCTATCGTCCAAAAATATACTGAAGTAAGGCTGCCAAGAGGACTTGAAAGCGGGGCAGAATTTCAGGAAACCGATTTCAGGAGGTAGACTGGAATTGCATTGAAAGCATAGGAAAAGAGGCAGAACGTCCACAATGATGCACTTGGCCAAAAAGGGCGTATGCGTTTTTTCCTGAATATATTCAGGAAAAAACGCATACGCCCTTTTTGGCCAACCAAGCAAGCTTGCAAAGGAAATCTGCACTACAATGAAGTCTCACTTCCCCCCGGTCAAAAGGGCCATCTGAAAAAAGTGTAAAATCCAGAAAGGCAGGACAGGCCATGGAGAACTGGGAGCCTTGTTATGCTGATGGGCGGGATGTCAATTGCCAACAGCCACTCGGGAGAAGTGTATGGTGTTTCCTGAAACATCTAAAAAACAAAGCAACAGAGCCTAGGGCACTTCCACTTATGGTCCTATAGCTTAGGGAAATTAAAATCAAAAGACACAGCCACCCCAAAGGTTGGGACGGCTCTGTTTACAAGAACCTGGTTTACGGTACAAGTTCAATATCGCAGAAAGTGAAAAATGGATAAAGAAGTTGTGGTACTTACGTACAATGCAGTATCACTCAGCAATGAAATCTATGTCATCAGGCCCGTAGCAGCATAATGAGTGGATTCAGGTACGATGATTCTAACTGAAATAAGTCACACAGGAAAAGAAACATCATAAGATATCACTAATACACGGAATGTAACCTTGGCTACACAGGAACTGAATTACAAAACAGAACAGGGTCTCAAATTTAGAAACCCAACTTATGCTTGCTTAAGGGGAAAGGTGAGTTGGGGTGCTGCATAAAACCAGAGATTGAAATGAGCACAGATAAAGTTCCTTAAGCCAAATATGGAATAGACAAGAGCTACTCCTTGCTCAACGAAATGGACTCAACACCCCATATTAAATGCCTAAGAGTGTACCTGACTAGGAAGTATCTTAAAACCTATGGATTGCTATGTCTCTGAAAGAGAATCAAGTGTGTGTACAGGGGCATAAACGCAGCAGTGATAGGATTGGAGAGGTTCGGTGAGCAAATGAAGACCCTTTGAAGTCATATTGCATGGTACCCATTCCACGGGTCTCAACTCTCCAGGTTTAAGGTATTCTTCCTTCAGCTAAAACATGCATGTGGAACCCAGAGTATGATCAACCGTGTGATCGGGAGACGTGTTCCAATATGTCTCAGTTTTCGTCCCCTGGTACTCGGGTGCAACATTCCAGACGCTTTACTAACACTCTCCCGACTTGGAGAGTCAGTGCCTTTAACCTCCTGTTTGGCCCAGTTTGCAATTTCTGCGGAAGATGAACAGGAATAGGGAGAACCAATGACAGACTAGCTGGAGGTGTCTGGACGGGCAAATTTAACTCTCATTTCCCACCAGGAAGAGGAATTAACCAAAGGCTCAGCGTGCCGTGCCGGAACCAGATTAGGGCCTGAAGCCATCCTGCGGTGTTGCGGCCAGCTCACGAGAAAGCGAGTTGAAGAAAGGAGCTCAGGGGCACTGTAATTCACAAACCTGCAGAGTTATAAATGACAGCTATCGTCCAAAAATATACTGAAGTAAGGCTGCCAAGAGGACTTGAAAGCGGGGCAGAATTGCAGGAAACCGATTTCAGGAGGTAGACTGGAATTGCATTGAAAGCATAGGAAAAGAGGCAGAACGTCCACAATGATGCACTTGGCCAAAAAGGGCGTATGCGTTTTTTCCTGAATATATTCAGGAAAAAACGCATACGCCCTTTTTGGCCAACCAAGCAAGCTTGCAAAGGAAATCTGCACTACAATGAAGTCTCACTTCCCCCCGGTCAAAAGGGCCATCTGAAAAAAGTGTAAAATCCAGAAAGGCAGGACAGGCCATGGAGAACTGGGAGCCTTGTTATGCTGATGGGCGGGATGTAAATTGCCAACAGCCACTCGGGAGAAGTGTATGGTGTTTCCTGAAACATCTAAAAAACAAAGCAACAGAGCCTAGGGCACTTCCACTTATGGTCCTATAGCTTAGGGAAATTAAAATCAAAAAGACACAGCCACCCCAAAGGTTGGGACGGCTCTGTTTACAAGAACCTGGTTTACGGTACAAGTTCAATATCGCAGAAAGTGAAAAATGGATAAAGAAGTTGTGGTACTTACGTACAATGCAGTATCACTCAGCAATGAAATCTATGTCATCAGGCCCGTAGCAGCATAATGAGTGGATTCAGGTATGATGATTCTAACTGAAATAAGTCACACAGGAAAAGAAACATCATAAGATATCACTAATACACGGAATGTAACCTTGGCTACACAGGAACTGAATTACAAAACAGAACAGGGTCTCGAATTTAGAAACCCAACTTATGCTTGCTTAAGGGGAAAGGTGAGTTGGGGTGCTGCATAAAACCAGAGATTGAAATGAGCACAGATAAAGTTCCTTAAGCCAAATATGGAATAGACAAGAGCTACTCCTTGCTCAACGAAATGGACTCAACACCCCATATTAAATGCCTAAGAGTGTACCTGACTAGGAAGTATCTTAAAACCTATGGATTGCTATGTCTCTGAAAGAGAATCAAGTGTGTGTACAGGGGCATAAACGCAGCAGTGATAGGATTGGAGAGGTTCGGTGAGCAAATGAAGACCCTTTGAAGTCATATTGCATGGTACCCATTCCACGGGTCTCAACTCTCCAGGTTTAAGGTATTCTTCCTTCAGCTAAAACATGCATGTGGAACCCAGAGTATGATCAACCGTGTGATCGGGAGACGTGTTCCAATATGTGTCAGTTTTCGTCCCCTGGTACTCGGGTGCAACATTCCAGACGCTTTACTAACACTCTCCCGACTTGGAGAGTCAGTGCCTTTAACCTCCTGTTTGGCCCAGTTTGCAATTTCTGCGGAAGATGAACAGGAATAGGGAGAACCAATGACAGACTAGCTGGAGGTGTCTGGACGGGCAAATTTAACTCTCATTTCCCACCAGGAAGAGGAATTAACCAAAGGCTCAGCGTGCCGTGCCGGAACCAGATTAGGGCCTGAAGCCATCCTGCGGTGTTGCGGCCAGCTCACGAGAAAGCGAGTTGAAGAAAGGAGCTCAGGGGCACTGTAATTCACAAACCTGCAGAGTTATAAATGACAGCTATCGTCCAAAAATATACTGAAGTAAGGCTGCCAAGAGGACTTGAAAGCGGGGCAGAATTGCAGGAAACCGATTTCAGGAGGTAGACTGGAATTGCATTTAAAGCATAGGAAAAGAGGCAGAACGTCCACAATGATGCACTTGGCCAAAAAGGGCGTATGCGTTTTTTCCTGAATATATTCAGGAAAAAACGCATACGCCCTTTTTGGCCAACCAAGCAAGCTTGCAAAGGAAATCTGCACTACAATGAAGTCTCACTTCCCCCCGGTCAAAAGGGCCATCTGAAAAAAGTGTAAAATCCAGAAAGGCAGGATAGGCCATGGAGAACTGGGAGCCTTGTTATGCTGATGGGCGGGATGTAAATTGCCAACAGCCACTCGGGAGAAGTGTATGGTGTTTCCTGAAACATCTAAAAAACAAAGCAACAGAGCCTAGGGCACTTCCACTTATGGTCCTATAGCTTAGGGAAATTAAAATCAAAAAGACACAGCCACCCCAAATGTTGGGACAGCTCTGTTTACAAGAACCTGGTTTACGGTACAAGTTCAATATCGCAGAAAGTGAAAAATGGATAAAGAAGTTGTGGTACTTACGTACAATGCAGTATCACTCAGCAATGAAATCTATGTCATCAGGCCCGTAGCAGCATAATGAGTGGATTCAGGTACGATGATTCTAACTGAAATAAGTCACACAGGAAAAGAAACATCATAAGATATCACTAATACACGGAATGTAACCTTGGCTACACAGGAACTGAATTACAAAACAGAACAGGGTCTCAAATTTAGAAACCCAACTTATGCTTGCTTAAGGGGAAAGGTGAGTTGGGGTGCTGCATAAAACCAGAGATTGAAATGAGCACAGATAAAGTTCCTTAAGCCAAATATGGAATAGACAAGAGCTACTCCTTGCTCAACGAAATGGACTCAACACCCCATATTAAATGCCTAAGAGTGTACCTGACTAGGAAGTATCTTAAAACCTATGGATTGCTATGTCTCTGAAAGAGAATCAAGTGTGTGTACAGGGGCATAAACACAGCAGTGATAGGATTGGAGAGGTTCGGTGAGCAAATGAAGACCCTTTGAAGTCATATTGCATGGTACCCATTCCACGGGTCTCAACTCTCCAGGTTTAACGTATTCTTCCTTCAGCTAAAACATGCATGTGGAACCCAGAGTATGATCAACCGTGTGATCGGGAGACGTGTTCCAATATGTGTCAGTTTTCGTCCCCTGGTACTCGGGTGCAACATTCCAGACGCTTTACTAACACTCTCCCGACTTGGAGAGTCAGTGCCTTTAACCTCCTGTTTGGCCCAGTTTGCAATTTCTGCGGAAGATGAACAGGAATAGGGAGAACCAATGACAGACTAGCTGGAGGTGTCTGGACGGGCAAATTTAACTCTCATTTCCCACCAGGAAGAGGAATTAACCAAAGGCTCAGCGTGCCGTGCCGGAACCAGATTAGGGCCTGAAGCCATCCTGCGGTGTTGCGGCCAGCTCACGAGAAAGCGAGTTGAAGAAAGGAGCTCAGGGGCACTGTAATTCACAAACCTGCAGAGTTATAAATGACAGCTATCGTCCAAAAATATACTGAAGTAAGGCTGCCAAGAGGACTTGAAAGCGGGGCAGAATTGCAGGAAACCGATTTCAGGAGGTAGACTGGAATTGCATTGAAAGCATAGGAAAAGAGGCAGAACGTCCACAATGATGCACTTGGCCAAAAAGGGCGTATGCGTTTTTTCCTGAATATATTCAGGAAAAAACGCATACGCCCTTTTTGGCCAACCAAGCAAGCTTGCAAAGGAAATCTGCACTACAATGAAGTCTCACTTCCCCCCGGTCAAAAGGGCCATCTGAAAAAAGTGTAAAATCCAGAAAGGCAGGACAGGCCATGGAGAACTGGGAGCCTTGTTATGCTGATGGGCGGGATGTAAATTGCCAACAGCCACTCGGGAGAAGTGTATGGTGTTTCCTGAAACATCTAAAAAACAAAGCAACAGAGCCTAGGGCACTTCCACTTATGGTCCTATAGCTTAGGGAAATTAAAATCAAAAAGACACAGCCACCCCAAAGGTTGGGACGGCTCTGTTTACAAGAACCTGGTTTACGGTACAAGTTCAATATCGCAGAAAGTGAAAAATGGATAAAGAAGTTGTGGTACTTACGTACAATGCAGTATCACTCAGCAATGAAATCTATGTCATCAGGCCCGTAGCAGCATAATGAGTGGATTCAGGTATGATGATTCTAACTGAAATAAGTCACACAGGAAAAGAAACATCATAAGATATCACTAATACACGGAATGTAACCTTGGCTACACAGGAACTGAATTACAAAACAGAACAGGGTCTCGAATTTAGAAACCCAACTTATGCTTGCTTAAGGGGAAAGGTGAGTTGGGGTGCTGCATAAAACCAGAGATTGAAATGAGCACAGATAAAGTTCCTTAAGCCAAATATGGAATAGACAAGAGCTACTCCTTGCTCAACGAAATGGACTCAACACCCCATATTAAATGCCTAAGAGTGTACCTGACTAGGAAGTATCTTAAAACCTATGGATTGCTATGTCTCTGAAAGAGAATCAAGTGTGTGTACAGGGGCATAAACGCAGCAGTGATAGGATTGGAGAGGTTCGGTGAGCAAATGAAGACCCTTTGAAGTCATATTGCATGGTACCCATTCCACGGGTCTCAACTCTCCAGGTTTAAGGTATTCTTCCTTCAGCTAAAACATGCATGTGGAACCCAGAGTATGATCAACCGTGTGATCGGGAGACGTGTTCCAATATGTGTCAGTTTTCGTCCCCTGGTACTCGGGTGCAACATTCCAGACGCTTTACTAACACTCTCCCGACTTGGAGAGTCAGTGCCTTTAACCTCCTGTTTGGCCCAGTTTGCAATTTCTGCGGAAGATGAACAGGAATAGGGAGAACCAATGACAGACTAGCTGGAGGTGTCTGGACGGGCAAATTTAACTCTCATTTCCCACCAGGAAGAGGAATTAACCAAAGGCTCAGCGTGCCGTGCCGGAACCAGATTAGGGCCTGAAGCCATCCTGCGGTGTTGCGGCCAGCTCACGAGAAAGCGAGTTGAAGAAAGGAGCTCAGGGGCACTGTAATTCACAAACCTGCAGAGTTATAAATGACAGCTATCGTCCAAAAATATACTGAAGTAAGGCTGCCAAGAGGACTTGAAAGCGGGGCAGAATTGCAGGAAACCGATTTCAGGAGGTAGACTGGAATTGCATTTAAAGCATAGGAAAAGAGGCAGAACGTCCACAATGATGCACTTGGCCAAAAAGGGCGTATGCGTTTTTTCCTGAATATATTCAGGAAAAAACGCATACGCCCTTTTTGGCCAACCAAGCAAGCTTGCAAAGGAAATCTGCACTACAATGAAGTCTCACTTCCCCCCGGTCAAAAGGGCCATCTGAAAAAAGTGTAAAATCCAGAAAGGCAGGATAGGCCATGGAGAACTGGGAGCCTTGTTATGCTGATGGGCGGGATGTAAATTGCCAACAGCCACTCGGGAGAAGTGTATGGTGTTTCCTGAAACATCTAAAAAACAAAGCAACAGAGCCTAGGGCACTTCCACTTATGGTCCTATAGCTTAGGGAAATTAAAATCAAAAAGACACAGCCACCCCAAATGTTGGGACAGCTCTGTTTACAAGAACCTGGTTTACGGTACAAGTTCAATATCGCAGAAAGTGAAAAATGGATAAAGAAGTTGTGGTACTTACGTACAATGCAGTATCACTCAGCAATGAAATCTATGTCATCAGGCCCGTAGCAGCATAATGAGTGGATTCAGGTACGATGATTCTAACTGAAATAAGTCACACAGGAAAAGAAACATCATAAGATATCACTAATACACGGAATGTAACCTTGGCTACACAGGAACTGAATTACAAAACAGAACAGGGTCTCAAATTTAGAAACCCAACTTATGCTTGCTTAAGGGGAAAGGTGAGTTGGGGTGCTGCATAAAACCAGAGATTGAAATGAGCACAGATAAAGTTCCTTAAGCCAAATATGGAATAGACAAGAGCTACTCCTTGCTCAACGAAATGGACTCAACACCCCATATTAAATGCCTAAGAGTGTACCTGACTAGGAAGTATCTTAAAACCTATGGATTGCTATGTCTCTGAAAGAGAATCAAGTGTGTGTACAGGGGCATAAACACAGCAGTGATAGGATTGGAGAGGTTCGGTGAGCAAATGAAGACCCTTTGAAGTCATATTGCATGGTACCCATTCCACGGGTCTCAACTCTCCAGGTTTAACGTATTCTTCCTTCAGCTAAAACATGCATGTGGAACCCAGAGTATGATCAACCGTGTGATCGGGAGACGTGTTCCAATATGTGTCAGTTTTCGTCCCCTGGTACTCGGGTGCAACATTCCAGACGCTTTACTAACACTCTCCCGACTTGGAGAGTCAGTGCCTTTAACCTCCTGTTTGGCCCAGTTTGCAATTTCTGCGGAAGATGAACAGGAATAGGGAGAACCAATGACAGACTAGCTGGAGGTGTCTGGACGGGCAAATTTAACTCTCATTTCCCACCAGGAAGAGGAATTAACCAAAGGCTCAGCGTGCCGTGCCGGAACCAGATTAGGGCCTGAAGCCATCCTGCGGTGTTGCGGCCAGCTCACGAGAAAGCGAGTTGAAGAAAGGAGCTCAGGGGCACTGTAATTCACAAACCTGCAGAGTTATAAATGACAGCTATCGTCCAAAAATATACTGAAGTAAGGCTGCCAAGAGGACTTGAAAGCGGGGCAGAATTGCAGGAAACCGATTTCAGGAGGTAGACTGGAATTGCATTTAAAGCATAGGAAAAGAGGCAGAACGTCCACAATGATGCACTTGGCCAAAAAGGGCGTATGCGTTTTTTCCTGAATATATTCAGGAAAAAACGCATACGCCCTTTTTGGCCAACCAAGCAAGCTTGCAAAGGAAATCTGCACTACAATGAAGTCTCACTTCCCCCCGGTCAAAAGGGCCATCTGAAAAAAGTGTAAAATCCAGAAAGGCAGGACAGGCCATGGAGAACTGGGAGCCTTGTTATGCTGATGGGCGGGATGTAAATTGCCAACAGCCACTCGGGAGAAGTGTATGGTGTTTCCTGAAACATCTAAAAAACAAAGCAACAGAGCCTAGGGCACTTCCACTTATGGTCCTATAGCTTAGGGAAATTAAAATCAAAAAGACACAGCCACCCCAAAGGTTGGGACGGCTCTGTTTACAAGAACCTGGTTTACGGTACAAGTTCAATATCGCAGAAAGTGAAAAATGGATAAAGAAGTTGTGGTACTTACGTACAATGCAATATCACTCAGCAATGAAATCTATGTCATCAGGCCCGTAGCAGCATAATGAGTGGATTCAGGTACGATGATTCTAACTGAAATAAGTCACACAGAAAAAGAAACATCATAAGATATCACTAATACACGGAATGTAACCTTGGCTACACAGGAACTGAATTACAAAACAGAACAGGGTCTCAAATTTAGAAACCCAACTTATGCTTGCTTAAGGGGAAAGGTGAGTTGGGGTGCTGCATAAAACCAGAGATTGAAATGAGCACAGATAAAGTTCCTTAAGCCAAATATGGAATAGACAAGAGCTACTCCTTGCTCAACGAAATGGACTCAACACCCCATATTAAATGCCTAAGAGTGTACCTGACTAGGAAGTATCTTAAAACCTATGGATTGCTATGTCTCTGAAAGAGAATCAAGTGTGTGTACAGGGGCATAAACGCAGCAGTGATAGGATTGGAGAGGTTCGGTGAGCAAATGAAGACCCTTTGAAGTCATATTGTATGGTACCCATTCCACGGGTCTCAACTCTCCAGGTTTAAGGTATTCTTCCTTCAGCTAAAACATGCATGTGGAACCCAGAGTATGATCAACCGTGTGATCGGGAGACGTGTTCCAATATGTGTCAGTTTTCGTCCCCTGGTACTCGGGTGCAACATTCCAGACGCTTTACTAACACTCTCCCGACTTGGAGAGTCAGTGCCTTTAACCTCCTGTTTGGCCCAGTTTGCAATTTCTGCGGAAGATGAACAGGAATAGGGAGAACCAATGAGAGACTAGCTGGAGGTGTCTGGACGGGCAAATTTAACTCTCATTTCCCACCAGGAAGAGGAATTAACCAAAGGCTCAGCGTGCCGTGCCGGAACCAGATTAGGGCCTGAAGCCATCCTGCGGTGTTGCGGCCAGCTCACGAGAAAGCGAGTTGAAGAAAGGAGCTCAGGGGCACTGTAATTCACAAACCTGCAGAGTTATAAATGACAGCTATCGTCCAAAAATATACTGAAGTAAGGCTGCCAAGAGGACTTGAAAGCGGGGCAGAATTGCAGGAAACCGATTTCAGGAGGTAGACTGGAATTGCATTTAAAGCATAGGAAAAGAGGCAGAACGTCCACAATGATGCACTTGGCCAAAAAGGGCGTATGCGTTTTTTCCTGAATATATTCAGGAAAAAACGCATACGCCCTTTTTGGCCAACCAAGCAAGCTTGCAAAGGAAATCTGCACTACAATGAAGTCTCACTTCCCCCCGGTCAAAAGGGCCATCTGAAAAAAGTGTAAAATCCAGAAAGGCAGGACAGGCCATGGAGAACTGGGAGCCTTGTTATGCTGATGGGCGGGATGTCAATTGCCAACAGCCACTCGGGAGAAGTGTATGGTGTTTCCTGAAACATCTAATAAACAAAGCAACAGAGCCTAGGGCACTTCCACTTATGGTCCTATAGCTTAGGGAAATTAAAATCAAAAAGACACAGCCACCCCAAAGGTTGGGACGGCTCTGTTTACAAGAACCTGGTTTACGGTACAAGTTCAATATCGCAGAAAGTGAAAAATGGATAAAGAAGTTGTGGTACTTACGTACAATGCAGTATCACTCAGCAATGAAATCTATGTCATCAGGCCCGTAGCAGCATAATGAGTGGATTCAGGTACGATGATTCTACCTGAAATAAGTCACACAGAAAAAGAAACATCATAAGATATCACTAATACACGGAATGTAACCTTGGCTACACAGGAACTGAATTACAAAACAGAACAGGGTCTCAAATTTAGAAACCCAACTTATGCTTGCTTAAGGGGAAAGGTGAGTTGGGGTGCTGCATAAAACCAGAGATTGAAATGAGCACAGATAAAGTTCCTTAAGCCAAATATGGAATAGACAAGAGCTACTCCTTGCTCAACGAAATGGACTCAACACCCCATATTAAATGCCTAAGAGTGTACCTGACTAGGAAGTATCTTAAAACCTATGGATTGCTATGTCTCTGAAAGAGAATCAAGTGTGTGTACAGGGGCATAAGCGCAGCAGTGATAGGATTGGAGAGGTTCGGTGAGCAAATGAAGACCCTTTGAAGTCATATTGCATGGTACCCATTCCACGGGTCTCAACTCTCCAGGTTTAAGGTATTCTTCCTTCAGCTAAAACATGCATGTGGAACCCAGAGTATGATCAACCGTGTGATCGGGAGACGTGTTCCAATATGTGTCAGTTTTCGTCCCCTGGTACTCGGGTGCAACATTCCAGACGCTTTACTAACACTCTCCCGACTTGGAGAGTCAGTGCCTTTAACCTCCTGTTTGGCCCAGTTTGCAATTTCTGCGGAAGATGAACAGGAATAGGGAGAACCAATGAGAGACTAGCTGGAGGTGTCTGGACGGGCAAATTTAACTCTCATTTCCCACCAGGAAGAGGAATTAACCAAAGGCTCAGCGTGCCGTGCCGGAACCAGATTAGGGCCTGAAGCCATCCTGCGGTGTTGCGGCCAGCTCACGAGAAAGCGAGTTGAAGAAAGGAGCTCAGGGGCACTGTAATTCACAAACCTGCAGAGTTATAAATGACAGCTATCGTCCAAAAATATACTGAAGTAAGGCTGCCAAGAGGACTTGAAAGCGGGGCAGAATTGCAGGAAACCGATTTCAGGAGGTAGACTGGAATTGCATTTAAAGCATAGGAAAAGAGGCAGAACGTCCACAATGATGCACTTGGCCAAAAAGGGCGTATGCGTTTTTTCCTGAATATATTCAGGAAAAAACGCATACGCCCTTTTTGGCCAACCAAGCAAGCTTGCAAAGGAAATCTGCACTACAATGAATTCTCACTTCCCCCCGGTCAAAAGGGCCATCTGAAAAAAGTGTAAAATCCAGAAAGGCAGGACAGGCCATGGAGAACTGGGAGCCTTGTTATGCTGATGGGCGGGATGTAAATTGCCAACAGCCACTCGGGAGAAGTGTATGGTGTTTCCTGAAACATCTAAAAAACAAAGCAACAGAGCCTAGGGCACTTCCACTTATGGTCCTATAGCTTAGGGAAATTAAAATCAAAAGACACAGCCACCCCAAAGGTTGGGACGGCTCTGTTTACAAGAACCTGGTTTACGGTACAAGTTCAATATCGCAGAAAGTGAAAAATGGATAAAGAAGTTGTGGTACTTACGTACAATGCAATATCACTCAGCAATGAAATCTATGTCATCAGGCCCGTAGCAGCATAATGAGTGGATTCAGGTACGATAATTCTAACTGAAATAAGTCACACAGAAAAAGAAACATCATAAGATATCACTAATACACGGAATGTAACCTTGGCTACACAGGAACTGAATTACAAAACAGAACAGGGTCTCAAATTTAGAAACCCAACTTATGCTTGCTTAAGGGGAAAGGTGAGTTGGGGTGCTGCATAAAACCAGAGATTGAAATGAGCACAGATAAAGTTCCTTAAGCCAAATATGGAATAGACAAGAGCTACTCCTTGCTCAACGAAATGGACTCAACACCCCATATTAAATGCCTAAGAGTGTACCTGACTAGGAAGTATCTTAAAACCTATGGATTGCTATGTCTCTGAAAGAGAATCAAGTGTGTGTACAGGGGCATAAACGCAGCAGTGATAGGATTGGAGAGGTTCGGTGAGCAAATGAAGACCCTTTGAAGTCATATTGCATGGTACCCATTCCACGGGTCTCAACTCTCCAGGTTTAAGGTATTCTTCCTTCAGCTAAAACATGCATGTGGAACCCAGAGTATGATCAACCGTGTGATCGGGAGACGTGTTCCAATATGTGTCAGTTTTCGTCCCCTGGTACTCGGGTGCAACATTCCAGACGCTTTACTAACACTCTCCCGACTTGGAGAGTCAGTGCCTTTAACCTCCTGTTTGGCCCAGTTTGCAATTTCTGCGGAAGATGAACAGGAATAGGGAGAACCAATGACAGACTAGCTGGAGGTGTCTGGACGGGCAAATTTAACTCTCATTTCCCACCAGGAAGAGGAATTAACCAAAGGCTCAGCGTGCCGTGCCGGAACCAGATTAGGGCCTGAAGCCATCCTGCGGTGTTGCGGCCAGCTCACGAGAAAGCGAGTTGAAGAAAGGAGCTCAGGGGCACTGTAATTCACAAACCTGCAGAGTTATAAATGACAGCTATCGTCCAAAAATATACTGAAGTAAGGCTGCCAAGAGGACTTGAAAGCGGGGCAGAATTTCAGGAAACCGATTTCAGGAGGTAGACTGGAATTGCATTGAAAGCATAGGAAAAGAGGCAGAACGTCCACAATGATGCACTTGGCCAAAAAGGGCGTATGCGTTTTTTCCTGAATATATTCAGGAAAAAACGCATACGCCCTTTTTGGCCAACCAAGCAAGCTTGCAAAGGAAATCTGCACTACAATGAAGTCTCACTTCCCCCCGGTCAAAAGGGCCATCTGAAAAAAGTGTAAAATCCAGAAAGGCAGGACAGGCCATGGAGAACTGGGAGCCTTGTTATGCTGATGGGCGGGATGTAAATTGCCAACAGCCACTCGGGAGAAGTGTATGGTGTTTCCTGAAACATCTAAAAAACAAAGCAACAGAGCCTAGGGCACTTCCACTTATGGTCCTATAGCTTAGGGAAATTAAAATCAAAAAGACACAGCCACCCCAAAGGTTGGGACGGCTCTGTTTACAAGAACCTGGTTTACGGTACAAGTTCAATATCGCAGAAAGTGAAAAATGGATAAAGAAGTTGTGGTACTTACGTACAATGCAGTATCACTCAGCAATGAAATCTATGTCATCAGGCCCGTAGCAGCATAATGAGTGGATTCAGGTACGATGATTCTAACTGAAATAAGTCACACAGGAAAAGAAACATCATAAGATATCACTAATACACGGAATGTAACCTTGGCTACACAGGAACTGAATTACAAAACAGAACAGGGTCTCAAATTTAGAAACCCAACTTATGCTTGCTTAAGGGGAAAGGTGAGTTGGGGTGCTGCATAAAACCAGAGATTGAAATGAGCACAGATAAAGTTCCTTAAGCCAAATATGGAATAGACAAGAGCTACTCCTTGCTCAACGAAATGGACTCAACACCCCATATTAAATGCCTAAGAGTGTACCTGACTAGGAAGTATCTTAAAACCTATGGATTGCTATGTCTCTGAAAGAGAATCAAGTGTGTGTACAGGGGCATAAACGCAGCAGTGATAGGATTGGAGAGGTTCGGTGAGCAAATGAAGACCCTTTGAAGTCATATTGCATGGTACCCATTCCAAGGGTCTCAACTCTCCAGGTTTAACGTATTCTTCCTTCAGCTAAAACATGCATGTGGAACCCAGAGTATGATCAACCGTGTGATCGGGAGACGTGTTCCAATATGTGTCAGTTTTCGTCCCCTGGTACTCGGGTGCAACATTCCAGACGCTTTACTAACACTCTCCCGACTTGGAGAGTCAGTGCCTTTAACCTCCTGTTTGGCCCAGTTTGCAATTTCTGCGGAAGATGAACAGGAATAGGGAGAACCAATGAGAGACTAGCTGGAGGTGTCTGGACGGGCAAATTTAACTCTCATTTCCCACCAGGAAGAGGAATTAACCAAAGGCTCAGCGTGCCGTGCCGGAACCAGATTAGGGCCTGAAGCCATCCTGCGGTGTTGCGGCCAGCTCACGAGAAAGCGAGTTGAAGAAAGGAGCTCAGCGGCACTGTAATTCACAAACATGCAGAGTTATAAATGACAGCTATCGTCCAAAAATATACTGAAGTAAGGCTGCCAAGAGGACTTGAAAGCGGGGCAGAATTGCAGGAAACCGATTTCAGGAGGTAGACTGGAATTGCATTTAAAGCATAGGAAAAGAGGCAGAACGTCCACAATGATGCACTTGGCCAAAAAGGGCGTATGCGTTATTTCCTGAATATATTCAGGAAAAAACGAATACGCCCTTTTTGGCCAACCAAGCAAGCTTGCAAAGGAAATCTGCACTACAATGAAGTCTCACTTCCCCCCGGTCAAAAGGGCCATCTGAAAAAAGTGTAAAATCCAGAAAGGCAGGACAGGCCATGGAGAACTGGGAGCCTTGTTATGCTGATGGGCGGGATGTAAATTGCCAACAGCCACTCGGGAGAAGTGTATGGTGTTTCCTGAAACATCTAAAAAACAAAGCAACAGAGCCTAGGGCACTTCCACTTATGGTCCTATAGCTTAGGGAAATTAAAATCAAAAGACACAGCCACCCCAAAGGTTGGGACGGCTCTGTTTACAAGAACCTGGTTTACGGTACAAGTTCAATATCGCAGAAAGTGAAAAATGGATAAAGAAGTTGTGGTACTTACGTACAATGCAGTATCACTCAGCAATGAAATCTATGTCATCAGGCCCGTAGCAGCATAATGAGTGGATTCAGGTACGATGATTCTAACTGAAATAAGTCACACAGAAAAAGAAACATCATAAGATATCACTAATACACGGAATGTAACCTTGGCTACACAGGAACTGAATTACAAAACAGAACAGGGTCTCAAATTTAGAAACCCAACTTATGCTTGCTTAAGGGGAAAGGTGAGTTGGGGTGCTGCATAAAACCAGAGATTGAAATGAGCACAGATAAAGTTCCTTAAGCCAAATATGGAATAGACAAGAGCTACTCCTTGCTCAACGAAATGGACTCAACACCCCATATTAAATGCCTAAGAGTGTACCTGACTAGGAAGTATCTTAAAACCTATGGATTGCTATGTCTCTGAAAGAGAATCAAGTGTGTGTACAGGGGCATAAACACAGCAGTGATAGGATTGGAGAGGTTCGGTGAGCAAATGAAGACCCTTTGAAGTCATATTGCATGGTACCCATTCCACGGGTCTCAACTCTCCAGGTTTAAGGTATTCTTCCTTCAGCTAAAACATGCATGTGGAACCCAGAGTATGATCAACCGTGTGATCGGGAGACGTGTTCCAATATGTGTCAGTTTTCGTCCCCTGGTACTCGGGTGCAACATTCCAGACGCTTTACTAACACTCTCCCGACTTGGAGAGTCAGTGCCTTTAACCTCCTGTTTGGCCCAGTTTGCAATTTCTGCGGAAGATGAACAGGAATAGGGAGAACCAATGACAGACTAGCTGGAGGTGTCTGGACGGGCAAATTTAACTCTCATTTCCCACCAGGAAGAGGAATTAACCAAAGGCTCAGCGTGCCGTGCCGGAACCAGATTAGGGCCTGAAGCCATCCTGCGGTGTTGCGGCCAGCTCACGAGAAAGCGACTTGAAGAAAGGAGCTCAGGGGCACTGTAATTCACAAACCTGCAGAGTTATAAATGACAGCTATCGTCCAAAAATATACTGAAGTAAGGCTGCCAAGAGGACTTGAAAGCGGGGCAGAATTGCAGGAAACCGATTTCAGGAGGTAGACTGGAATTGCATTTAAAGCATAGGAAAAGAGGCAGAACGTCCACAATGATGCACTTGGCCAAAAAGGGCGTATGCGTTTTTTCCTGAATATATTCAGGAAAAAACGCATACGCCCTTTTTGGCCAACCAAGCAAGCTTGCAAAGGAAATCTGCACTACAATGAAGTCTCACTTCCCCCCGGTCAAAAGGGCCATCTGAAAAAAGTGTAAAATCCAGAAAGGCAGGACAGGCCATGGAGAACTGGGAGCCTTGTTATGCTGATGGGCGGGATGTAAATTGCCAACAGCCACTCGGGAGAAGTGTATGGTGTTTCCTGAAACATCTAAAAAACAAAGCAACAGAGCCTAGGGCACTTCCACTTATGGTCCTATAGCTTAGGGAAATTAAAATCAAAAAGACACAGCCACCCCAAAGGTTGGGACGGCTCTGTTTACAAGAACCTGGTTTACGGTACAAGTTCAATATCGCAGAAAGTGAAAAATGGATAAAGAAGTTGTGGTACTTACGTACAATGCAGTATCACTCAGCAATGAAATCTATGTCATCAGGCCCGTAGCAGCATAATGAGTGGATTCAGGTACGATGATTCTAACTGAAATAAGTCACACAGGAAAAGAAACATCATAAGATATCACTAATACACGGAATGTAACCTTGGCTACACAGGAACTGAATTACAAAACAGAACAGGGTCTCGAATTTAGAAACCCAACTTATGCTTGCTTAAGGGGAAAGGTGAGTTGGGGTGCTGCATAAAACCAGAGATTGAAATGAGCACAGATAAAGTTCCTTAAGCCAAATATGGAATAGACAAGAGCTACTCCTTGCTCAACGAAATGGACTCAACACCCCATATTAAATGCCTAAGAGTGTACCTGACTAGGAAGTATCTTAAAACCTATGGATTGCTATGTCTCTGAAAGAGAATCAAGTGTGTGTACAGGGGCATAAACGCAGCAGTGATAGGATTGGAGAGGTTCGGTGAGCAAATGAAGACCCTTTGAAGTCATATTGCATGGTACCCATTCCACGGGTCTCAACTCTCCAGGTTTAAGGTATTCTTCCTTCAGCTAAAACATGCATGTGGAACCCAGAGTATGATCAACCGTGTGATCGGGAGACGTGTTCCAATATGTGTCAGTTTTCGTCCCCTGGTACTCGGGTGCAACATTCCAGACGCTTTACTAACACTCTCCCGACTTGGAGAGTCAGTGCCTTTAACCTCCTGTTTGGCCCAGTTTGCAATTTCTGCGGAAGATGAACAGGAATAGGGAGAACCAATGAGAGACTAGCTGGAGGTGTCTGGACGGGCAAATTTAACTCTCATTTCCCACCAGGAAGAGGAATTAACCAAAGGCTCAGCGTGCCGTGCCGGAACCAGATTAGGGCCTGAAGCCATCCTGCGGTGTTGCGGCCAGCTCACGAGAAAGCGAGTTGAAGAAAGGATCTCAGGGACACTGTAATTCACAAACATGCAGAGTTATAAATGACAGCTATCGTCCAAAAATATACTGAAGTAAGGCTGCCAAGAGGACTTGAAAGCGGGGCAGAATTGCAGGAAACCGATTTCAGGAGGTAGACTGGAATTGCATTGAAAGCATAGGAAAAGAGGCAGAACGTCCACAATGATGCACTTGGCCAAAAAGGGCGTATGCGTTATTTCCTGAATATATTCAGGAAAAAACGCATACGCCCTTTTTGGCCAACCAAGCAAGCTTGCAAAGGAAATCTGCACTACAATGAAGTCTCACTTCCCCCCGGTCAAAAGGGCCATCTGAAAAAAGTGTAAAATCCAGAAAGGCAGGACAGGCCATGGAGAACTGGGAGCCTTGTTATGCTGATGGGCGGGATGTAAATTGCCAACAGCCACTCGGGAGAAGTGTATGGTGTTTCCTGAAACATCTAAAAAACAAAGCAACAGAGCCTAGGGCACTTCCACTTATGGTCCTATAGCTTAGGGAAATTAAAATCAAAAAGACACAGCCACCCCAAATGTTGGGACAGCTCTGTTTACAAGAACCTGGTTTACGGTACAAGTTCAATATCGCAGAAAGTGAAAAATGGATAAAGAAGTTGTGGTACTTACGTACAATGCAGTATCACTCAGCAATGAAATCTATGTCATCAGGCCCGTAGCAGCATAATGAGTGGATTCAGGTACGATGATTCTAACTGAAATAAGTCACACAGGAAAAGAAACATCATAAGATATCACTAATACACGGAATGTAACCTTGGCTACACAGGAACTGAATTACAAAACAGAACAGGGTCTCAAATTTAGAAACCCAACTTATGCTTGCTTAAGGGGAAAGGTGAGTTGGGGTGCTGCATAAAACCAGAGATTGAAATGAGCACAGATAAAGTTCCTTAAGCCAAATATGGAATAGACAAGAGCTACTCCTTGCTCAACGAAATGGACTCAACACCCCATATTAAATGCCTAAGAGTGTACCTGACTAGGAAGTATCTTAAAACCTATGGATTGCTATGTCTCTGAAAGAGAATCAAGTGTGTGTACAGGGGCATAAACACAGCAGTGATAGGATTGGAGAGGTTCGGTGAGCAAATGAAGACCCTTTGAAGTCATATTGCATGGTACCCATTCCACGGGTCTCAACTCTCCAGGTTTAACGTATTCTTCCTTCAGCTAAAACATGCATGTGGAACCCAGAGTATGATCAACCGTGTGATCGGGAGACGTGTTCCAATATGTGTCAGTTTTCGTCCCCTGGTACTCGGGTGCAACATTCCAGACGCTTTACTAACACTCTCCCGACTTGGAGAGTCAGTGCCTTTAACCTCCTGTTTGGCCCAGTTTGCAATTTCTGCGGAAGATGAACAGGAATAGGGGAACCAATGACAGACTAGCTGGAGGTGTCTGGACGGGCAAATTTAACTCTCATTTCCCACCAGGAAGAGGAATTAACCAAAGGCTCAGCGTGCCGTGCCGGAACCAGATTAGGGCCTGAAGCCATCCTGCGGTGTTGCGGCCAGCTCACGAGAAAGCGAGTTGAAGAAAGGAGCTCAGGGGCACTGTAATTCACAAACCTGCAGAGTTATAAATGACAGCTATCGTCCAAAAATATACTGAAGTAAGGCTGCCAAGAGGACTTGAAAGCGGGGCAGAATTGCAGGAAACCGATTTCAGGAGGTAGACTGGAATTGCATTGAAAGCATAGGAAAAGAGGCAGAACGTCCACAATGATGCACTTGGCCAAAAAGGGCGTATGCGTTTTTTCCTGAATATATTCAGGAAAAAACGCATACGCCCTTTTTGGCCAACCAAGCAAGCTTGCAAAGGAAATCTGCACTACAATGAAGTCTCACTTCCCCCCGGTCAAAAGGGCCATCTGAAAAAAGTGTAAAATCCAGAAAGGCAGGACAGGCCATGGAGAACTGGGAGCCTTGTTATGCTGATGGGCGGGATGTAAATTGCCAACAGCCACTCGGGAGAAGTGTATGGTGTTTCCTGAAACATCTAAAAAACAAAGCAACAGAGCCTAGGGCACTTCCACTTATGGTCCTATAGCTTAGGGAAATTAAAATCAAAAAGACACAGCCACCCCAAAGGTTGGGACGGCTCTGTTTACAAGAACCTGGTTTACGGTACAAGTTCAATATCGCAGAAAGTGAAAAATGGATAAAGAAGTTGTGGTACTTACGTACAATGCAGTATCACTCAGCAATGAAATCTATGTCATCAGGCCCGTAGCAGCATAATGAGTGGATTCAGGTACGATGATTCTAACTGAAATAAGTCACACAGGAAAAGAAACATCATAAGATATCACTAATACACGGAATGTAACCTTGGCTACACAGGAACTGAATTACAAAACAGAACAGGGTCTCAAATTTAGAAACCCAACTTATGCTTGCTTAAGGGGAAAGGTGAGTTGGGGTGCTGCATAAAACCAGAGATTGAAATGAGCACAGATAAAGTTCCTTAAGCCAAATATGGAATAGACAAGAGCTACTCCTTGCTCAACGAAATGGACTCAACACCCCATATTAAATGCCTAAGAGTGTACCTGACTAGGAAGTATCTTAAAACCTATGGATTGCTATGTCTCTGAAAGAGAATCAAGTGTGTGTACAGGGGCATAAACGCAGCAGTGATAGGATTGGAGAGGTTCGGTGAGCAAATGAAGACCCTTTGAAGTCATATTGCATGGTACCCATTCCACGGGTCTCAACTCTCCAGGTTTAACGTATTCTTCCTTCAGCTAAAACATGCATGTGGAACCCAGAGTATGATCAACCGTGTGATCGGGAGACGTGTTCCAATATGTCTCAGTTTTCGTCCCCTGGTACTCGGGTGCAACATGCCAGACGCTTTACTAACACTCTCCCGACTTGGAGAGTCAGTGCCTTTAACCTCCTGTTTGGCCCAGTTTGCAATTTCTGCGGAAGATGAACAGGAATAGGGAGAACCAATGACAGACTAGCTGGAGGTGTCTGGACGGGCAAATTTAACTCTCATTTCCCACCAGGAAGAGGAATTAACCAAAGGATCAGCGTGCCGTGCCGGAACCAGATTAGGGCCTGAAGCCATCCTGCGGTGTTGCGGCCAGCTCACGAGAAAGTGAGTTGAAGAAAGGAGCTCAGGGGCACTGTAATTCACAAACCTGCAGAGTTATAAATGACAGCTATCGTCCAAAAATATACTGAAGTAAGGCTGTCAAGAGGACTTGAAAGCGGGGCAGAATTGCAGGAAACCGATTTCAGGAGGTAGACTGGAATTGCATTTAAAGCATAGGAAAAGAGGCAGAACGTCCACAATGATGCACTTGGCCAAAAAGGGCGTATGCGTTTTTTCCTGAATATATTCAGGAAAAAACGCATACGCCCTTTTTGGCCAACCAAGCAAGCTTGCAAAGGAAATCTGCACTACAATGAAGTCTCACTTCCCCCCGGTCAAAAGGGCCATCTGAAAAAAGTGTAAAATCCAGAAAGGCAGGACAGGCCATGGAGAACTGGGAGCCTTGTTATGCTGATGGGCGGGATGTAAATTGCCAACAGCCACTCGGGAGAAGTGTATGGTGTTTCCTGAAACATCTAAAAAACAAAGCAACAGAGCCTAGGGCACTTCCACTTATGGTCCTATAGCTTAGGGAAATTAAAATCAAAAAGACACAGCCACCCCAAAGGTTGGGACGGCTCTGTTTACAAGAACCTGGTTTACGGTACAAGTTCAATATCGCAGAAAGTGAAAAATGGATAAAGAAGTTGTGGTACTTACGTACAATGCAGTATCACTCAGCAATGAAATCTATGTCATCAGGCCCGTAGCAGCATAATGAGTGGATTCAGGTACGATGATTCTAACTGAAATAAGTCACACAGGAAAAGAAACATCATAAGATATCACTAATACACGGAATGTAACCTTGGCTACACAGGAACTGAATTCCAAAACAGAACAGGGTCTCAAATTTAGAAACCCAACTTATGCTTGTTTAAGGGGAAAGGTGAGTTGGGGTGCTGCATAAAACCAGAGATTGAAATGAGCACAGATAAAGTTCCTTAAGCCAAATATGGAATAGACAAGAGCTACTCCTTGCTCAACGAAATGGACTCAACACCCCATATTAAATGCCTAAGAGTGTACCTGACTAGGAAGTATCTTAAAACCTATGGATTGCTATGTCTCTGAAAGAGAATCAAGTGTGTGTACAGGGGCATAAACGCAGCAGTGATAGGATTGGAGAGGTTCGGTGAGCAAATGAAGACCCTTTGAAGTCATATTGCATGGTACCCATTCCACGGGTCTCAACTCTCCAGGTTTAAGGTATTCTTCCTTCAGCTAAAACATGCATGTGGAACCCAGAGTATGATCAACCGTGTGATCGGGAGACGTGTTCCAATATGTGTCAGTTTTCGTCCCCTGGTACTCGGGTGCAACATTCCAGACGCTTTACTAACACTCTCCCGACTTGGAGAGTCAGTGCCTTTAACCTCCTGTTTGGCCCAGTTTGCAATTTCTGTGGAAGATGAACAGGAATAGGGAGAACGAATGACAGACTAGCTGGAGGTGTCTGGACGGGCAAATTTAACTCTCATTTCCCACCAGGAAGAGGAATTAACCAAAGGCTCAGCGTGCCGTGCCAGAACCAGATTAGGGCCTGAAGCCATCCTGCGGTGTTGCGGCCAGCTCACGAGAAAGCGAGTTGAAGAAAGGAGCTCAGGGGCACTGTAATTCACAAACCTGCAGAGTTATAAATGACAGCTATCGTCCAAAAATATACTGAAGTAAGGCTGCCAAGAGGACTTGAAAGCGGGGCAGAATTGCAGGAAACCGATTTCAGGAGGTAGACTGGAATTGCATTTAAAGCATAGGAAAAGAGGCAGAACGTCCACAATGATGCACTTGGCCAAAAAGGGCGTATGCGTTTTTTCCTGAATATATTCAGGAAAAAACGCATACGCCCTTTTTGGCCAACCAAGCAAGCTTGCAAAGGAAATCTGCACTACAATGAAGTCTCACTTCCCCCCGGTCAAAAGGGCCATCTGAAAAAAGTGTAAAATCCAGAAAGGCAGGACAGGCCATGGAGAACTGGGAGCCTTGTTATGCTGATGGGCGGGATGTCAATTGCCAACAGCCACTCGGGAGAAGTGTATGGTGTTTCCTGAAACATCTAAAAAACAAAGCAACAGAGCCTAGGGCACTTCCACTTATGGTCCTATAGCTTAGGGAAATTAAAATCAAAAAGACACAGCCACCCCAAAGGTTGGGACGGCTCTGTTTACAAGAACCTGGTTTACGGTACAAGTTCAATATCGCAGAAAGTGAAAAATGGATAAAGAAGTTGTGGTACTTACGTACAATGCAGTATCACTCAGCAATGAAATCTATGTCATCAGGCCCGTAGCAGCATAATGAGTGGATTCAGGTACGATGATTCTAACTGAAATAAGTCACACAGGAAAAGAAACATCATAAGATATCACTAATACACGGAATGTAACCTTGGCTACACAGGAACTGAATTACAAAACAGAACAGGGTCTCAAATTTAGAAACCCAACTTATGCTTGCTTAAGGGGAAAGGTGAGTTGGGGTGCTGCATAAAACCAGAGATTGAAATGAGCACAGATAAAGTTCCTTAAGCCAAATATGGAATAGACAAGAGCTACTCCTTGCTCAACGAAATGGACTCAACACCCCATATTAAATGCCTAAGAGTGTACCTGACTAGGAAGTATCTTAAAACCTATGGATTGCTATGTCTCTGAAAGAGAATCAAGTGTGTGTACAGGGGCATAAACGCAGCAGTGATAGGATTGGAGAGGTTCGGTGAGCAAATGAAGACCCTTTGAAGTCATATTGCATGGTACCCATTCCACGGGTCTCAACTCTCCAGGTTTAACGTATTCTTCCTTCAGCTAAAACATGCATGTGGAACCCAGAGTATGATCAACCGTGTGATCGGGAGACGTGTTCCAATATGTCTCAGTTTTCGTCCCCTGGTACTCGGGTGCAACATTCCAGACGCTTTACTAACACTCTCCCGACTTGGAGAGTCAGTGCCTTTAACCTCCTGTTTGGCCCAGTTTGCAATTTCTGCGGAAGATGAACAGGAATAGGGAGAACCAATGACAGACTAGCTGGAGGTGTCTGGACGGGCAAATTTAACTCTCATTTCCCACCAGGAAGAGGAATTAACCAAAGGCTCAGCGTGCCGTGCCGGAACCAGATTAGGGCCTGAAGCCATCCTGCGGTGTTGCGGCCAGCTCACGAGAAAGCGAGTTGAAGAAAGGAGCTCAGGGGCACTGTAATTCACAAACCTGCAGAGTTATAAATGACAGCTATCGTCCAAAAATATACTGAAGTAAGGCTGCCAAGAGGACTTGAAAGCGGGGCAGAATTGCAGGAAACCGATTTCAGGAGGTAGACTGGAATTGCATTTAAAGCATAGGAAAAGAGGCAGAACGTCCACAATGATGCACTTGGCCAAAAAGGGCGTATGCGTTTTTTCCTGAATATATTCAGGAAAAAACGCATACGCCCTTTTTGGCCAACCAAGCAAGCTTGCAAAGGAAATCTGCACTACAATGAAGTCTCACTTCCCCCCGGTCAAAAGGGCCATCTGAAAAAAGTGTAAAATCCAGAAAGGCAGGACAGGCCATGGAGAACTGGGAGCCTTGTTATGCTGATGGGCGGGATGTAAATTGCCAACAGCCACTCGGGAGAAGTGTATGGTGTTTCCTGAAACATCTAAAAAACAAAGCAACAGAGCCTAGGGCACTTCCACTTATGGTCCTATAGCTTAGGGAAATTAAAATCAAAAAGACACAGCCACCCCAAAGGTTGGGACGGCTCTGTTTACAAGAACCTGGTTTACGGTACAAGTTCAATATCGCAGAAAGTGAAAAATGGATAAAGAAGTTGTGGTACTTACGTACAATGCAGTATCACTCAGCAATGAAATCTATGTCATCAGGCCCGTAGCAGCATAATGAGTGGATTCAGGTACGATGATTCTAACTGAAATAAGTCACACAGGAAAAGAAACATCATAAGATATCACTAATACACGGAATGTAACCTTGGCTACACAGGAACTGAATTCCAAAACAGAACAGGGTCTCAAATTTAGAAACCCAACTTATGCTTGCTTAAGGGGAAAGGTGAGTTGGGGTGCTGCATAAAACCAGAGATTGAAATGAGCACAGATAAAGTTCCTTAAGCCAAATATGGAATAGACAAGAGCTACTCCTTGCTCAACGAAATGGACTCAACACCCCATATTAAATGCCTAAGAGTGTACCTGACTAGGAAGTATCTTAAAACCTATGGATTGCTATGTCTCTGAAAGAGAATCAAGTGTGTGTACAGGGGCATAAACGCAGCAGTGATAGGATTGGAGAGGTTCGGTGAGCAAATGAAGACCCTTTGAAGTCATATTGCATGGTACCCATTCCACGGGTCTCAACTCTCCAGGTTTAAGGTATTCTTCCTTCAGCTAAAACATGCATGTGGAACCCAGAGTATGATCAACCGTGTGATCGGGAGACGTGTTCCAATATGTCTCAGTTTTCGTCCCCTGGTACTCGGGTGCAACATTCCAGACGCTTTACTAACACTCTCCCGACTTGGAGAGTCAGTGCCTTTAACCTCCTGTTTGGCCCAGTTTGCAATTTCTGCGGAAGATGAACAGGAATAGGGAGAACCAATGACAGACTAGCTGGAGGTGTCTGGACGGGCAAATTTAACTCTCATTTCCCACCAGGAAGAGGAATTAACCAAAGGCTCAGCGTGCCGTGCCGGAACCAGATTAGGGCCTGAAGCCATCCTGCGGTGTTGCGGCCAGCTCACGAGAAAGCGAGTTGAAGAAAGGAGTTCAGGGGCACTGTAATTCACAAACCTGCAGAGTTATAAATGACAGCTATCGTCCAAAAATATACTGAAGTAAGGCTGCCAAGAGGACTTGAAAGCGGGGCAGAATTGCAGGAAACCGATTTCAGGAGGTAGACTGGAATTGCATTTAAAGCATAGGAAAAGAGGCAGAACGTCCACAATGATGCACTTGGCCAAAAAGGGCGTATGCGTTTTTTCCTGAATATATTCAGGAAAAAACGCATACGCCCTTTTTGGCCAACCAAGCAAGATTGCAAAGGAAATCTGCACTACAATGAAGTCTCACTTCCCCCCGGTCAAAAGGGCCATCTGAAAAAAGTGTAAAATCCAGAAAGGCAGGACAGGCCATGGAGAACTGGGAGCCTTGTTATGCTGATGGGCGGGATGTAAATTGCCAACAGCCACTTGGGAGAAGTGTATGGTGTTTCCTGAAACATCTAAAAAACAAAGCAACAGAGCCTAGGGCACTTCCACTTATGGTCCTATTGCTTAGTTAATTTGAAATCTAAAAGACACAGCCACCCCAAAGGTTGGGACGGTTCTTTTTACTGGAATCTCTTCTACGGCACAAGTTAAATATCCCAGAGAGCAAATAATGGATAAAGAAGTTGCGGTACTTATGTACAACAGAATACCACTCAGCAATGAAATCTATGTCATCAGGCCCGTACCAGCATAATGATTGGATTTAGGCACGATGATTCTAAGTGAAATAAGTCACACAGAAAAAGAAACATCATAAGGTATCACTAATACACGGAATGTGAACTTGGCTACACATGAACTGAATTACAAAACAGAACAGGGTCTCAAGTTTAGAAAACTAACTTATGCTTGCTTAAGGGGGAAGGTGAGTTGGGGTGCTGCATTAAACCAGAGTTTGAAATTAGCACAGATACCGTTCCATACGCCAAATATGGAATAGACAAGACCTACCCCTTGCTCAACGAAATGGATTCAACAATGAGGTATCACCTCACACCTGGTAGAATAGGCATCATAGAAAATCTACAAGCAAAAAATGCTGGAAAGGGTGTGGAGAAAAGGAACCCTCTTCCACTATTGTTGGGAATATAAATTGATACAGTCACTATGGAGAACAATATGGAATTTCTTAAGAAACTAACAATAGAATTACCATATTATACAGCAATCCCAGTACTGGACATATACCCAGACAAAACCATAAATCAAAAAGAGACATTCACCGCAATGTTCATTGCATCACTATTTACAATATCGAGGTAATGGAAGCAACCTAAATGCCCACAGACAGACGAATGCATAAAGCCGTGGTACATATATAAAATGGAATATTACTAAGCCATGAAAAGGAATGAAATTGGGTCCTTTGTAGAGACGTCGATGCATCTAGAGACTGTCATACAGAGTGAAGTAAGTCAGAAAGAGAAAAACAAATCTTGTATATTCATGCATATATGTGGAACCTAGAAAACCTGTACAGATTAACCATTTTGCAAGGCATAAATAGAGCAACAGATGTAGACAACAAACGTATGGACAACAAGGGGGGAAAGCTGTTGGGGGGGGTGGTGGGAGGAGTTGAGAGACTGGGATTGGCATGTATACATTTATATGTATAAAATAGATAACCAATAAGAACCTGCTGTATAAAAATATAAAATAAAATTCAAAATTAAAAAGAAATAAAATTTAAAAAATAGAAAAAACAATTATTCCCTTCACATACATGTATTTATATGAATAAATTATTTCCATGCTTATATCTGTAAATACAAAAAAGAGGAATAAAATCTACCTTGAACCCAAAACGAGAAAGAGAAAAAAAACACAGAACCCACCAGTTCCACAGAGGAAAACCGTATCAGGGCACTTGCTCCAGTTGTAAACAATTCTGAAGTTGGTCAGTGGTGGGGAATCGTCTCCCATTCAGCCAGCAGCCCCCACGCAACAAGCGTCCTCATTGCAAAGCTGGGGCACCGTGCCGAGGCATCTGTGAGTAAACGTGAGCTGAGCCCCAGGCCAGTTGCTGCTGAACTATTCCCACCCATCCCAGGTAAAACACCTGAATATATACAAGGACTTGAAAGCCTAGAGGGAGGGCCATAGAGCCACACGAGTGACAGCATGCCGGCCGACTTGGTGCCTGCAGGCCAGCCAGGATGGTCCTGGCCCTGGGTGCTCTTCTGGAAGATTTCCATTTCCCTGCCTGAGATACCCGTCCTGTCCCTGCCCCCACTGCTTTTTTCCTTCCTCACCTCTGCCCAGGGAGAAATTCCAGCAGCAGGTATGGGTGACACATCTTCTTCTTTAGCAGGTGGCAGCCTGGCAACTGCTGCAGAAAGTCCAGCAGAGCCCCACTCACACTGGGCCACCCACAAAGCCGTGGCCTCTCACTCCCTCCCACCAGCCCAGCCCCGAGACTGCTGACAGGGCAGAGAAAATGGCGTCAGGCACGGCTGCAGGGGCTCTTGCTGCCTGGAGTGGTATTTATAGTGATCTCAACCCAGGCACACCTGGGGAGGGCTGGCCGGCACGGTAAGGCTGCCCAGGTCAGCCAATCATCACCCCTCAGGGGCTCACAGTTGCAGAAAATGGAACTTGCTGAACCGGCCAGGTCCAAGGAACAGGTGTGGGCTCCTGAGAGTCAGGATAGACAAGGGGCTGCAGCTTTGGCTTGTTTTCTAATCATTTTATCTGGCCCATGAGTGGGAGACAACTTCAAGAAAACCCTCTCCTAATGAGAGGAACCCAGGAGTCAGGGAGAGGAGGGGTGGGTGGTGGTTGGAGACAGAGGCCTGGTGCCCCGGGTGCAGTGGAAGTCTCTGGAAGACCAGGTGGAGGGAGGCCTCACGGAGTGATGCCCAGGGTCACAGACCTGTCGCAGCTGCTGTTTGTTAGTTCAAGTCCTGCTCTGAGGTGCTCTGTGTCAGCTCTGAGCGACAGGTGAGCTGGGGGTGCTCTGCAATGAGGGCTATGTGCACGGTTCCTGTGTGCCCAGCCCTGCCACGGTACCTGCAAGGGTAGCTCTGTATCCTGGGAGGGGCCTGACCACGAGAGCCCTGTGGGCTGGGGTGGGGGTGGGGTACCTGCCCAGGTGAGCTCCATATTCTGGGATTGGTCTGACCACGAGAGCCCCATGGGCTGCTGGGGACCTGGTAAAGGATGTCAGGACAGTCAGTGAAGCCACCGAGGATATACCTCCAGTTGCTCCTAATTCCTACACCCTGCTGGTCATTCTACCAACCACCAGGACATGGTATTCTGTATTAGTCTTCAATGATGCCTTCTTTTGTATTCCATTAGTCCCAGAGTCACAAGAAATTTTGGCTTGTGAGTGGCAGGACTCAACATACAACTAAAACAATACTTCCGGGCCGTCTGGCCCCAAGGGTGCAAAAATTCCCACACCATCTTTGGGGAAAGCTTAGCTAAAGACCTAAAAGTTCTACCTCTGGAAAAGGAAACCCTCCTTCAATATGCAGACGACATTCTGATCGCCAGCCCTACTAAGGAGGCCTCTGAACTACCAAGCCAATAAAGGATAGAAGTTGTCCAAGAAAAAGCTCAAATATCACAGACTGCCGTGACCTGCCTGGGCTTCATTCTCACAGAAGGTTGGAGAAGTCCATCCCAGGAAAGGGAAGAAACCATTTTCAGCCTTACCCCTTTCTAAAACTAGAAGACAGCTTAGGGGTTCCTGGGGAGGCCAGGGTTTGCTGCTTCTGGATCCCTAACTACAGTCTACTAGCTGGGCCTCTATATGAAACACTGAAAGGAAAAGATGATGATCCTTTTGAATAGAATCCAGAAGTGGCCTTTCAAGAATGGAAAGAGCAGTCAATTCAGACCCTTGCCCTGGAACTCCCTAATTTAGCTAAACCCTTTGACCTTTACATTCCCGGTGAAAGGTGAATCGCCATTGGAGAATTAGTGCAAAACCTGGGACCACTTGAAATGGAACAATGCAAGAATGCCATCCAGGTAGGATAAACTATGGTCACCAAGGGGCTTGGCCCACTGCCACATCTGGCCAAGATACTGGCGGTATCTAAAACCCTGGAAATCAGCAGCCCAAAAGGCCACCTCCCTCCTAAGGGAAAAGGACCCCACGTGGTGATCCTAACCACCAACCATGCCCTGAAGTTGCAGGGTTCGCTCCGTGGGCACACCGACCTCGAGTGAGGAGGCCCTCCAACTCCAACATCCAGAGAGATAACCGGGGGCAACAGGGCACCATGACGACTCGTGTGAACATCACTTGACCTGGACTTTCTCTCATAAAACAACAAGAGTGTGTCCCAAAAGAGTAGACTACTGCTTGCCGGACTTACTGCACCCAGAGGGGAGCTAATAATCTTGGCGGGGGAACCGTATATCACACTGTCACCATAGAAAAGCCTACAGACACCGTGATGATGGTGGCCAGTAAGACCGGCTGGACTCTTGTTTACTTCAAAAGGCTGTTGGCTCAGTGGCCATCATGGTCCTTGATCACCACTGACCCTGGACTGTCTGGGAGTTGAGCGGGCAGGGCTCTGACACCTGGTGCTGTTTGTACGTTAATTCAGGGGCCTAATTGAAGAAAGCGCAGACTACTGGTCAGAGCATCTAGGCTGGCAGAAACGGTCGGCCTAAGGTGGCCGAACAAATGTGGGGCGGGGTGAAACCGGCCCCCACAGCGTCTCTGCACATCTCTTTCCTGGACCCTTGAAGGTCATTAGAATCTATAACACTTCCAATGCTGGTGCTCAGGTGGACGACCAGGGAGGCAGGGGGCCTGGGGACAATCAACGTCACCTGGAGGCTGCTGGGGAGAAGCTCTGACCCTCGCCCCAGGGTATGAGGGCTCCCAACTCAGCACTCAGCAGTTACAGAAGAAGGGTCTGCACCCTCAGCACTCCAAGAATGAGGAACGGGACAAAAGGCAGAGGGGGGGTTTGTCCCCAGCAAAGCCCATTAAAAATCCCTGGGAGATAAAAATAGAATCTGGGCAATAAAGTCAAGTCTAACCTTTTTTATCCTTTGTGCTTTGTCTAATTTCACGTGCTCCTAGGGTCCCGCATGCAGAGGTTCCACACCCGGCACTTCAGACCAGATTTCCTAGTGCAGAATGGCTGGGTCGACACCTCAGCTCCTGGGGCCCAGTGCAGACTCCGCGATATAGAGCCTGAGCTACAGCCAACCCGGCCCTCGAGAGCTCCGCCCCCTCCCTCCCACTGACTCTGACAGGATCTCTACACAGCAGCCCAGCCCACAGCCCACGGGGTAGTACATGCTCTCACCTCTCCATTCTCTGATCAAAATATAAAGTTTCCTTTGCTTGTGAACCAAACTCAGTCTCGATCTGTTGGCCCCAATGACACTGGGCAGGGGGACACTTGTTGGGGTCCACTCTGGAGGATCAGTAACAGAAATTGAGACTATTGTAACCTCAATGAACAGATGTGTGAGCCAAAGTGTAGTTAACATAGAACAGTGCATAAGGCTCGGGTAAAATAAGATGTTTCTAACACTTCCATTGGATATTTCCATCACTTTATTATAAGCAAGTTCAGTGAAAAGGTTTGTCTTATTTGTCAGCTCAATATTAGAGAAATGAAGTGATTTCTTTCCAAGGATGTACATCTAATAATCTTGGTTAAACCTTCAATCTTGTTTTAAATGCTTTTCCATTGAAAATGATACCTCTCTTTCAGCTCCCCCATTTCTGAGAAGTATAAAATCTTATAATTTATTATTACCAAAGGGGAAAGGTGGGAGGAGGGATAAATTAACAGTTTGGGATTAACACATACACACTGCTATGTATAAAATAGATCATCAACAAGGAACTACTGTATAGCACAGGGAACTACACTCAACATTTTGCAATAACCTATAAGGGGAAATAATCTGAAAAAGAATAGATATTTTTATTGACATCATCTATCAATGACAGTTAAAGTGTAACCTAAGGGAAGCTGGTGGTGAGTGCTTCTGACCCTGAAGACTTCAATCATCTAAAGTTTGGACTCTGCCTACTTCCCAAGGCCCTTAATGAACATATGTGTAGCCGTAGCTTAAAAAATTCCCCAGTTTGGGTTTCGGGGAGACACTGATTTTGAAAAAGCCCTGGTGTTCTCCTTACATGAATGGGACTCTTCCTACTGCTAAAACATGTCTGTCACACCCAGAGGATGGTATACCGTCTGATCGGGAAGAGTTTGGAAAAGGCATCTCATCTCCTCATCTCCTGGTGCTCGGGTTCACCCCTCCAGCGTCTTTACTAATAGTCTCCCCACTTGGAGATGTCAGCACTGTCAACATCCTGTTGCGTACAGTTTGGAATTTGTCCAGAGGATGAAGCGGAAGGATGAGGAACAATGAGAGACAAGTCCTACGTGTTCAGACAGGCACATGTCACTCTAATTTCCAAGCAGGAAGACGAATTGACCAAAGGCTAGGGTTGCCCATGGAAACAGTATAGAGCTTGAGGAAATCCCGCTGCTTTGTGGCCAGTTCCCATAAACACAAGTTGAACAATAGAACTCAGGGGCAGTAAAATTCACAAAACTGCAGAGTTGAAAATATCCATCACTGAAAAATGTCTTGAGGAAAGTCAGAGAAAAGGACTTGTAAGCAAGGGAGAATGGCAGGAAAGGGATTTGAGGAGGTAGAAAGGACTCGCCATTAAGCACAAGAAAAGGAGCTGAACATTGCCAACATTGCAGTTGGCCAAAAAGGGTGTATGCGTTTTTTTGTGTATATATTCAAGAAAAGAGCGTACACCTTTTTAGCCAACCAAACAGGTGGGCACTGGAAGTCAATACTACAAAAGACATCACTTCGCATCAGTCAGAAGAGCCATCCTCATAAAGCGTAAACAACAGAAATGCAGGACAGGGCAAGGAGAAGAGGGAGCCCTGTGAGACTTATAGTGGAAATGTATATTGCCAACGGCCATTCTGGAGAAGTGTATTGTGTTTACTAAAGCAT